>NC_046155.1:220363891-220663891 GCF_011064425.1 Rattus rattus | reverse complement strand
CAGGGAGACTGTGGCCACATACAGGGAGTTTGACAAAATTCCTTCTGTTTTTACTTTATGGAATCATTTGAGAAGTATTGGAATTACCTTTTCTTTGAATGTATGATAGAATTTTGTTCTAAAACCATCTGGCTCTGCTCCTGTTTTGGTTGGCAATATTTTAACTACTGCTTCTATTTCCTTAGGGATTACAAGACTATTTAGTTTACATAAACTCCATCTAACTTTGATATTTGGTATCTATCTAGGAAATTATTCATTTCATTTGGATTTTCCAATATAGTACAGGCTTTTGAAATTAGACCTAATGTTTCTTTGAATTTCTTCAGTGATCCTTATTATGTCTCTCTTTTCATTTCTGATTTTGATAATTTGATTTACTCTCTCTCTCTCTCTCTCTCTCTCTCTCTCTCTCTCTCTCTTTCTCTCTAGATTGGCTAATGGTTTTTCTATATTGGTGATTTCCTCAAAATACCAGTCTTGGTTTTGTTGAATTTTGTATCATTTATGTTTGTTTGTTTCTAATTGTTTTATTTCCACTTTGAAGTTGATTATTTTCTGCTTTCAGATATCCTTGTAAATTGGTAATATGTGGACTCCTAAAATTCTTTAAGAAGGAAGTTGCTGCTATGAACATACATCTTTTTTTTTATTAACTTGAGAATTTCTTATTTACATTTCGATTGTTATTCACTTTCCCGGTTTCCAGGCCAACACACCCCTAACCCCTCCTCCTCCCCTTCTATATGGGTGTTCCCCTCCCCATCCTCCTCCCATTACCAGTTCATGTCAGCCTTCACTTCTTTGCTTCATCCATCTTAACTAGTTTGGTGGCTGTATATGTATGGGCCACATGTGGGGCAGACTCTGAATGGCTGTTCCTTCTGCCTCTGTTCTAAACTTTGCCTCCCTATTCCCTCCCAAGGGTATTCTTGTTCCCCTTTTAAAGAAGGAGTGAAGAGTTCACATTTTGGTCATCCCTCTTGAGTTTCATGTGTTCTGTGCATCTAGGGTAATACAACCATTTGGGCTAATAGTCACTTATCAATGAGTGCATACCATGTGTGTTTTTCTGTGATTGTGTTACCTCACTCAGGATGATATTTTCCAGTTCCATCCATTTGCCTATGAATTTCATAAAGTCAATGTTTTTGATAGCTGAGTAATAGTCCATTGTGTAGATGTACCACATTTTCTGTATCCATTCCTCTGTTGAAGGGCATCTGGAGTCTTTCCAGCTTCTGGCTATTATAAATAAGGCTGCTATGAACATAGGGGAGCACGTGTTTTTTTTTATATGTTGGGGTATCTTTTGGGTATATGCCCAAGAGAGGTACAGCTGGGTCTTCAGGTAGTTCAATGTCCAATTTTCTGAGGAACTTCCAGACTGATTTCCAGAATTGTTGTTCCAGTCTGTGTTCCCACCAACAATGGAGGACTGTTCCTCTTTCTCCACATCCTTGCCAGCATTTGCTGTCACGTGAGTTTTTGATCTTAGCCATTCTCACTGGTGTGAGATGAAATCTCAGGGTTGTTTTGATTTGTATTTCCCTTATGACTAAAGATGTTGAGCATTTCTTTAGGTGTTTCTCAGCCATTCGGCATTCCTCAGCTGTGAATTCTTTGTTTAGCCCTGAACCCCATTTTTTAATAGGGTTGTTTTCCTGCAATCTAACTTCTTGAGTTCTTTATATATTTTGGATATAAGCCCTCAATCTGTTGTAGGATTAGTAAAGATATTTTCCCAATCTGTTGGTTGTCGTTTTGTCCTAACCACAGTGACTTTGCCTTACAGAAGCTTTGTAACTTTAAGAGATCCCATTTGTCGATTCTTGATCTTAGAGCATAAGCCATTGGTGTTTTGTTCAGAAAATATTTTCCAGTGCCCATGTGTTTCAGATGTTGCCCTAGTTTTTCTTCTATTAGTTTGAGTGTATCTGGTTTGATGTGGAGGTCCTTGATCCACTTGGACTTAAGCTTTGTACAGGGTGATAAGCATGGATCGATCTGAATTCTTCTACATGTTGACCTCCAGTTGAACCAGCACAATTTGCTGAAAATGCTATCTTTTTTCCATTTGGTGGTTTTGGCTCCTTTGTCAAAAATCAAGTGCCCATGGGTGTGTGGGTTCATTTCTGGGTCTTCAATTCTGTCCCATTGGTCTATCTGTCTGTCTCTGTACCAATACCATGCAGTTTTTATCACTATTGCTCTGTAATACTGCTTGAGTTCAGGGATAGTGATTCCCCCAGAAGTCCTTTTATTGTTGAGGATAGTTTTAGCTATCCTGGGTTTTTTGTTATTCCAGATGAATTTGCAAATTGTTCTGTCTAACTCTTTGAAGAATTTGATTGGTATTTTGATGGGGATTGCATTGAATCTGTAGATCGCTTTTGGTAAAATGGCCATTTTTACTATATTAATCCTGCCAATCCATGAGCATGGGAGATCTTTCCATCTTCTGAGGTCTTTTCAATTTCTTTCTTCAGTGTCTTGAAGTTCTTATTGTACAGATCTTTTACTTGCTTGGTTAAAGTCACACCGAGGTACTTTATATTATTTGGGTCTATTATGAAGGGTGTCGTTTCCCTAATTTCTTTCTCAGCTTGTTTCTCTTTTGTGTAGAGGAAGGCTACGTATTTATTTGAGTTAATTTTATACCCAGCCTCTTTGCTGAAGTTGTTTATCAGTTTAGTAGTTCTCTGGTGGAACTATTGGGATCACTTAAATATACTATCATATCATCTGCAAATAGTGATATTTTGACTTCTTCTTTTCCGATCTGTATCCCCTTGATCTCCTTTTGTTGTCTGATTGCTCTGGCTAGAACTTCAAGAACTATATTGAATAAGTAGGGAGAGAGTGGGCAGCCTTGTCTAGTCCCTGATTTTAGTGGCATTGCTTCAAGTTTCTCTCCATTTAGTTTAATGTTAGCTACTGGTTTGCTGTATATGGCTTTTACTATGTTTAGGTATGGGCCTTGAATTCCTATTCTTTCCAGGACTTTTATCATAAAGCGGTGTTGAATTTTGTCAAATGTTTCTCAGCATCTGATGGAATGATCATGTGGTTTCGTTTTTTCAGTTTGTTTATATAATGGATCACGTTGATGGTTTTCCATATATTAAACCATTCCTGCATGCCTGGGATGAAGCCTACTTGATCATGGTGGATGATTGTTTTGATGTGCTGTTGGATTCCGCTTGCCAGAATTTTATTCAGTATTTTTGTGTCGATATTCATAAGGGAAATTGGTCTGAATTTCTCTTTCTTTGTTGGGTCTTTGTGTGGTTTAGGTATAAGAGTAATTGTGGCTTCATAGAAGGAATTCGGTAGTGCCCCATCTGTTTAAATTTTGTGGAATAGTTTGGATAGTATTGATATGAGGTCTTCTATGAAGGTCTGACAGAATTCTGCACTAAAACCATCTGGCCCTGAGCTCTTTTTGGTTGGGAGACCTTTAATGACTGCTTCTATTTCTTTAGGAGTTACGGGGTTGTTTAAATGGTTTATCTCTTCCTGATTTAACTTTGGTACCTGGTATCTATCTAGGAAATTGTCCATTTCCTGCAGATTTTCAAGTTTTGTTGAATATAGGCTTTTGTAGTAGAATCTGATGGTTTTTTTGAATTTCTCTGATTCTGTAGTTATGTCTCCCTTTTCATTTCTGATTTTGTTAATTTGGACACACTCTCTGTGTCCTCTCATTAGTCTGGCTAAGGGTTTATTTATCTTGTTGATTTTCTCAAAGAACCAACTTTTGGTTCTGTTGATACTTTCTATGGTCCTTTTTGTTTCTACTTGGTTGATTTCAGCTCTGAGTTTGATTATTTTCTGCCGTCTACTCTTCCTGGGTGTATTTGCTTCTTTTTGTTCTAGAGCTTTTAGGTGTGCTGTCAAGCTGCTGACATATGCTCTTTCCTGTTTCTTTCTGCAGGCACTCAGCGCTATGAGGTTTCCTCTTAGCACAGCTTTCATTTTGTCCCATAAGATTGGGTATGTTGTACCTTCATTTTCATTAAATTCTAAGAAGTTTTTAATTTCTTTATTTCTTCCTTGACCAGGTTATCATTGAGTAGAGCATTGTTCAACTTCCATGTATATGTGGGCGTTCTTCCCTTATTTTTATAAAGACCAGCTTTAGCCCGTGGTTGTCTGATAGGATGCATGGGATTATTTCTATCTTTCTGTATCTGTTGAGGCCTGCTTTATGACCAATTTTAATGAACATTCATTTTATCATTGCTTTCATGGTGTACCATAACGGGGTATTTTCTGCGCTCATTTTCTTGAATTCTAGAAAGGTTTTAATTCCATTATTTATATATTCCCTAACAGAGTGATCATAGGGTACAGATTTTTTCAGTTTCTATGAGTATGTAGATTTTCTGGTGTTTCTACTGTTCAAGTCCAGCTTGAATCCATGGTTGTCTGATAGGATACAAGGAGTTATTTCAATTTTCTTGTATCTGCTATGCCTTGCTTTTGCCTCAGTAAATGATCAGCTTTGGAGAAGGTTCCATGAAATGATAAGGAGAAAGTTTTATCTTTGTTATTTTACTGGGATGGTTTGTAGATAGCTATTAGTTACATCTGTTAATTTTATTAGTTCCCTGTTTACTTTCTGTTGGTATTTCTTGTCAACTGGGACAAATGGGACATTCACATATTCCATCATTGATGTGTGTGTTTCTTGTGTGATTTAAGTCTTAGTGATGTTTCTTTTACAAATTTGGTTGCTCTTGTATTTGTGTCATAGACAGTCAGAATTGAGAGGTAATCTTGCTGGCTTTTTCCTTTAATATGAATAAAATGCCTTCTTATCTCTTTTGATTACTTTTGGTTAAGAGTCCATCTTATTAAACAGTAGAATGGCTACTTCAGCTTGTTTCTTCGGTCTATTTGCTTAGAAAAACTTTTCAAAATCCTTTTCTGTAAGGTAGTATTGATTGTTGTTGTAAGGTGTTTTCCTTGTGTGCAGCAGAATGATATATCCACCTGGATAGCCTGTGTCTTTTTGGAGGGGAATTTTGTCCACTGATTGTGAGAGATATAAATAACCAATGGTTGTTAGATCTGATGATTTTAATGTTGGCGGTTGTATTGTGTAGTATGTGTATTTGTATGCATGTATGTGTGTCTGTTCACATGTGTGTGTACATGTGTGTTTGTTTGTTTCTTCTTTAGTTTTACTCACATGGACATATTTCTTTGTTGTGGAAATATCTATTTGCTGTGGGTTTTGGGGTGTATTTACCCTCCTTATATTGGAATTTTCTTCCTAATAATATCTGTAGGCAAGATTATTGGAAATATATCATTTAAATGTGGTTTTGTCATAGAATATCTTGTTTTCTATACTTATAACTGATGGATAATTCTGCTGGGAATAGTAGTCTTGTCTTTCAACTGTTATATCTTAGAGACCATTAGAATTCGGTCCTTACCCTTCTGATTTTTGAAGTCTCTGTTGACAAGTCTTGTGTAATTCTAATAGTTATGCTTTCATATGTTATTTGACCTTTTTCCCTCTGTGGCCTGTAATAGTCTTTATTTTGTATATTTAGTGTTTTGATCATTGTGTGTTGAGAGAATTTTCTTTTTTGGTCTACTCTATTTGCTATTCTCAAAGTTACTTGTATGTTTGGCATTGCTTCCTTTAGGGGAATTTTCTTCTATGATTTTGTTGAAGATACTTTCTGAGCCTTTGTTTTAGAAGTCTTCCTTTTATTCTATTCCTATGATTCTTAGGTTTGGTATTTTCCTAGATTCCCAAATCTTGAGGACTTTTTTGGTTAGAATGCTTTTAGTTTTAATATTTTCTTTGAAAGATATCAAATTTTTCTATTGTATGTATCTTCTATGCCTGAGATTCTTGCATTTCTTGTAGTCTGCCAGTGAAATTTGCTTCTGAAGTTACTCTTCTCTTTCCTAAGTTTTCCATCTTAAGTATTGTTTCAGACTGTCTTTTCTTTACTGCTTCTATTTCTATTTTCAGGTCTTGAACAGATTTACTGATTTCTTTTACCCGTTTGCTTATATTTTCCTGTATTTCTTTAAGCGGTTTATTCATTTGTTCTTTAAATGGCTCTATCATTTTCATAAGATTAGATTTAAGGTTATTTTATTATGATTATGGTGTGTTAGGATGCTCAAGGCTTGCTAATATAATAGCTGGTTTCTGAGGGTACCATTTTGCCCTTGCTTTTGTTGATTGTATTATTTATGCTGGCATTTAGCTATCTGGTTATCTCTCTTGTTGATAGGTGTTATAGTTCCTGATAGGATCAGTTCTTTGGAGTTGCAGGCAGAGCTGTTTGTCCCTGGTGGTAGCAGGCTTTCAAGGAGGCAGGCAGTGCTAGTAGGTCCTGATGACTTCAAGCTGCTAATCGTCCTTGGTGGATACAGGGTTCCAGGTATGTAGGCAGAGCTTGTATTCTCTGATGGGTATAGGCCTCTGTTTATCATGGATATCAGCAGGCCTCCAGAGATGCAAATAGAGTTGCAGCCCTGGAAATGTAGTGTAGAGGGGCATAGCAGGTCTTGTCTCTCCTGGGTTTGCCCTGGGGAGCAGTAGACATGGAATTGGGGTAGAGGTCTCACCTGGTAGTAGCTGATGGTTACAAGCATCTGGGATGCTAGTTAGAGTTGTGGACAGGAAGATGGAAACCAGACAATACAAGGCAGATCACATTGCCACTCGCCTTGCATGGTAACCAGCAGAGTATTTGGCAATCATATTATTAAGTAATCACGTATGAAGGATCCCCATCATTTTAGGAGACATAATCTCAGGGAAATTGCCTGTTCCTATGGCTCTTACTATCTTTAAATTTTTTTTGAATTTATATTTTTTAAAAAGAGATTACTACTATAAGATAAATATTTGGTTCAAAGAAAATTAATCATTTGTTTATGATTTATTAAAGTATATACAATAAGTAATACTTGTGCAGGATCTCCACCACAAATTTTTATCACTATTGAACCAAAATAATAATATATAAGACTAACACAATATTATCTATTATGTACTTTATTGTAAAATCTATAAAGGAATGAATTCTCGCAATTTCTCTAATTTAATTTTCTTTGTTCATGAAGCTCAAATAAATAATAGTCTGAGAGATTGATATATTAATTCAGTTTCAATCCCAGAGTGCTATAGAGATTACAATAAAAATAAAGAGAAAAATAAGTAGAATCATATTTTAAAAAAAAGCTGGGTCCAGAAACCATGAGTTATTTCAAAGAAAGATACTGTAAATGAGAATCGCTTGTAACAATGTACAAAGGCAGAAAACAGCTCATTACAATTGGCTAGAGTGTTTAAATCAATTGCTGGGGGGAAAGAAAAACAAATTGGGCTGGACAGAAAATACGTAGACTGAGATTGCCAGTGGGCATTTTACAGAGCTAGTTCTGACAAGACACTTAGACTCTATATGTTAGCAAGATAATTACATTGCCAGACAGTGGGAAAAATGAGTCTCTAAATGTCAAGAATGTCAACCCACAATTCCAAGTATCTCTAGAATTCAGGAGGCCTTTGGGTTTCTTAATAGAGGAAAAAAAGCCAAACAACCCATTTGTCTCATTTGTTTATAATACCCAATACGTTCAATCAATTTAAAACTAGATTTCTTTTACTGATTTACCGTACTCACGAATAGAAAAGATTTATTTAGATGTACTATTCAAGCTTTTCCCCAAATATTTTAAAATAAAATATTTGTTTTGTTTATCATTAAAAAGTTTTATTGTGTTTAAAATAAGAACAAAAATAAACTTGATTTTCTTTGCCAAATTTATTTCAAAGATTTTACTATTGTTTCAAAGGAAAATACATTATAGGAGGAAGGGTGACATAAATCTATCCACAAATCCTTCAATCTACAGAATTTTTCTTGCCTACCTCATATGTAGGGATAAAAATGGAGCAGAGACCAAGAGAATAGACAACCAATGACTGCCCCACCTTGAGACTCATCTCATGTGAGAGAGTCAACCCCTGACACTATTAATGATACTCTGCTATGCTTGTAGATAGGAACCTGGCATAACTTTCTCTCAGGAGGCTTCATCTAGCAGCCCAGCAGCAGATGGAGGCAAATACAGACATATAGCCAAATATCAGGTGGAACTCGAGGAGTCTTCTGGAAGAGTGGGGAATAGAATTGTACAAGCTGGAACTATCAGAGATACCACAAGAAGCATTATTCAACTAACCTCATTCCATGGGGCTTTATAAAGACTGAGTCACTAACCAGAAAGCATACAGAGTCTGGAGCTATGCCCCTTATACATTTGTACCAAATACACAGCTTGGTTTTCATGTGTGTCTCCTAACAAATGTGGTATGTGTGTCTCAGCTTCTGTACCCTGCCACTGAATTCCTTACTCCCTACCTGGAATATATGCATTGACTAGATATTCCAGGGTGGGGTGATATCTGCTTTCTCTGAGAATTAGGGTAAGGGGCATTAGGGGGAGGAATTTGAAAGGATGGTCCTGGAAGGGGATCGGCCTTTTCTGAGAATTAGGAGAAGGGGCAATAGGGGGAGGAATTTGAAAGGGTGGTCCTGGGAGGAATAGATGGAGGGGTACTGTGACTGCGAGTTAAAATGACTTTATAAAATATTGAAATAATAGTACTTGAAGATTGAGAACATGAAAGCCATGTGATTATGAGTATGCACTGAGACATAAAGTAACTTCCTTGAGTTCTACTCACTCTAATATGACTCTAAAAATTTATCTAGTAATCATTGTGTTTTAGAATTTTATTATTGTGAAGAGAGATCATGACAAAGAAAATTTTCATAAAGCACAACATTTTTTTGAGGTTGGCCTACATTTTCAGAGTTACAATCCTTTATATTCATGGTGGGAGGCATGAGAGCATGCAAGCAGACATGGTGCTAGAGAAGAACCAGAGAGTTCTACATCTTGATCTCAGGGCAGCTAGGAGGTGACTGACTTCCAGGCAACTAGTAGGAGGGACATAAAGGCCAGCCCCTCAATGGCACGCACATCCTCCAACTAGGACACATCTACTCCAACACGGCCATACCTTCTAATACTGCCACACCCCAGGGTCAAGAATATTCAAACAACCACACATGATATTCAAAAACATATATGTATATGTGTATTTGTACGTCTATATGGTGTATAGGTGTGTGTACATGGCACATGTTGTATAGTTATATATGCATATATAGATGTGTATATGTGTACATGTGTGTGTTAATGCATATCTTTATGTAGTTTTGTATATGTATACATGTAGAGATAGAGATTTTGATATAGGTAGGTAGAAAATATCAAGGTGGATATGTCTGCACATATGCAAATGTTTATGTGCATATTACGATATCTAAATAATACAAAGAAAAGAAATTTATGAAATCCTTTCATCTGCCTATGAAATCTTTCAAATGTACTCATTCATTCATTCATTCATTCAGAATTTCATTATCTCTCTGTAATCTTCAATTGAGTAGTAATCAACCATTATGTAATGCTATTTCATAAAAATTTTGACATGTGCATTATTATTGTTTTGTGACCATATCTGTATTCTGCATATTAATATAATGAGTTCCCCATGGCCGGCACTGTGCCAGTGAGAGAGAGAGAGAGAGAGAGAGAGAAGAAGAAGAAGAAGAAGAAGAAGAAGAAGAAGAAGAAGAAGGAGAAGGAGAAGGAGAAGGAGAAGGAGAAGGAGAAGAAGAAGGAGAAGAGAAGGAGAAGGAGAAGGAGAAGAGGAGAAGAGGAGAAGGAGAAGGAGAAGGAGAAGGAGAAGGAGAAGGAGAGAAGAAGAAGGCGACGGCAAGACGGCGACGACGAAGAAGAAGAAGAAGATGAAGGCGATGACAACGACGACGAAGAAGATGAAGGCGAAGACAAAACGAAGAAGATGACGAAGAAGAAGAGAGGAGAGGAGAGAAAGGAGAGGAGAGGAGAGGAGAGGAGAGGAGAGGAGAGAAAAGAGAAACGAAACCAAACTGGTTTTGAAATTACTGCTTGGTAAATCAAAATGTGTAAACTTCTACTCTTCAGGTAACTTAATCATTGGAAATAGGTTGCCACAGAAGACCAGGGATGTGGGCAGTACAATGCAACTAATACCAGCATTTAAGGGGTACACAGAGAAAGCTGAAATTTCATAAGTGTGGACAATCACGAGAGATCAGAGGAGACAACAACTTTTGCTCACATTCCTGGCCCAGGAGGAACCTGTCTCATGCCCTCTGTACCCTCTGGGCACAGGAAACTAGGAGCAGTTAGGGGCGGGACCCTTACAGTTTCTGCCTGTGCTCAGAGCTGAAACCCAGTTGCCAGGAGCGCTGACACACCTGAGAGAAGAGATAAGAACAAATCTTTTTTCCCAAGCAACCTTCTTGGAGGCATCAGGACATAGGAACTCAGAAGCAGTCTGGGACAGGACCCTTCCAGTTTCTCCCTGCACTCAGAGCTGACCTGGGCCCACAACACTCTGTAACCAGATCTGGCTGAAAGAAAACAAGTCTACAGAAGTGCTGATACACTTGCTTACAGAAGGGTCAAGCCTCTGTCAGAGACAGCAAGCCAAATTAACACAAGAGACAACCTGATGGTGAAAGGTAAGCCCAGGAACCTAAGCAACAGAAACCAAGACTAGCTGGCATCATCAGAACCCACTTCTCCCACCAAAGCAAATAATGGATATCCAAACACAAGGGAAAAGCAAGGTTTGGATTTAAAAATCACATCTCATGATGATGATAGAGGACCTTAAGAAGGACATAAATATGTCCTAAAGAAATATAGGACAACACAGGTAAACAAGTAGAAGCCCTTAAAGAGGAAACACAGAAGTCCCTAAGAGAATTACAAAGAAACACAACCAAACAGGTGAAGGAATTGAACAAAAACAATCCAGGATTTAAAAAATGGAAATAAAACAATAAAGAAAGCACAAAAGGAGACAACCCTGGAGATAAAAACCTGGGAAAGAGATCAGGAGTCATAGATGCAAGCATAACCAACAGAATATAAGAAATAGAAGAATCTCAGGAGCAGAAGATACTGTAGAAAGCATTGGCAAAATTGTCACAGATAATCTAAAATACAAAAAGCTCCTAAACCAAATTACCCATAAATCCAGGACATATTGAGGTCAAACCTAAGGATAATAAAACTTAAAAGACCAGTGAATAACTTCAACAAAATGATAGAAGAAAACTTCCCTAACATAAAGAAAGTGATGCTCATAATCATACATGAAGCCTACAGAACTCAAAATAGATTGGACCAGAAAAGAAATTCCTTCTGTCACACAATAGTCAAAACATCAAATGCACAAAACAAAGAGAATATTCAAAGCAGTAAGGGAAGAAGTTCAAGTGACATATAAAGGCAGAACTATCAGAATTATACCAGGCTTCTCACTAGAGAAGATGAACGCCAGAATATCCTGGCCAGATGTCCAGCCAGGCTACTATATCCAGCAAAACTCTCAATTAACATAGATGGAGAAACAAAGATATTCCATGACAAAACCAAATTTACACAATATCATTCCTCAAATCTGGCACTACAAAGGATAATAGATGGAAAACTCCAACACAAGGAGAGAAACTACACCCTAGAAAAATCAAGAAAGTAATCTTCTTTCAACTAACCCAAAAGAAGAGAGACACACAAACATAATTCCACCTCTAACAATAAAAATAACAGGAAACGACAATCACTATTCCTTAATATCTCTTACCATCAATGGACTCATTTCCCCAATAAAAGGACATAGACTAATAGACTGGATATGTAAAGAGGCCCAGCATTTTGATGCCTACAGGAAAAGACAGACACTATCTCAGAGTATAAGGCTGGAAGACAATTTTCCAAGCAAATAGTTCCAAGAAACAAGCTGGAGTAGCCATTCTAATATTGAATAAAATCAACTTTCAACCAAAAGTTATCAAAAAAGTAAGGAAGGACACTCCATATTCATCAAAGGAAAAATCCACCAGGATGAACTCTCAATCCTGAATATCCATGCTCCAAATTCAAGGGCACCTACGTTCATAAAAGAATCCTTACTAAAGTTGAAAGCACACATTGCACCTCACACAGTAACAGTGGGAGATTTTAACAGGCCACTCTCATCAGTGGATAGATCATTGAAACAGAAACTAACCAGAGACATAGAGAAACTAACAGAAATTATGAACCAATTGGATATAAAAGATATTTATAGAAAATTTCTTTTTTTAATTATTTATTATATATTTCTTTACTTACATTTCAAAGGTTATTCCCCTTCCGGTTTCCAGTCCATAAGCCCCCATTCCTTTCCCTCCCCCTCCCCCACACGGGTATTCCCCTCATACATTCCCTTTATTGTCCTTCCCCATATTCCCCTGCACTGGGGGATCCAACCTTGGCAAGACCTAGGGCTTTCCCTTCCACTGATGCCCCAACAAGGCTATTCTCTGCTACATATGCAGTTGGAGCCCTGGATCAGTCCAGGTATAGTCTTTTGGTAGTGGTTTAGTACCTGGAAGCTCTGGTTGGTTGGCATTGTTGTTTTTATGGGGTTGCAAGCTCCTTCAATTCTTTCAATACTTCCTCTAATTCCCACCAAGTGTGTCCTATTCTCAGTTCAGTGGTTTGCTGCTAGCATTGACCTATGTATTGGACATGCTCTGGATGTGTCTCTCAGGAGATATCTATATCCAGTCCCTTTCTTCATGCATTTTTTAACTTCATCATACTTATCTAGTTTTGGTGGCTATATATATATATATATATATATATATATATATATATATATATATATATATGGGCCACATGTGTGTCAGACTCTGAATGGCCATTACTTGAGTCTCTGCTCTAAACTTTGTTTCCATATCCCCCTCCTGGATATTGTTTCCCCCTTTTAAGAAGGAGTGGGAGCATCTGCATTTTGGTTATCCTTCTTCTTGAGCTTCCTGGTGTCTGTAAATTGCGTCTTGGGTAATTTGAACTTTTTGGCTAATATCCACTTATCAATGAGTGCATATCAAGTGTGTTTTTCTGTGATTGAGTAACCTCACTCAGCATGATATTTTCTAGTTGATTCTGTTTGCCTATGAATTTCATGAAGTCATTGTTTCTGATAGCTGAGTAGTACTCCATTGTGTAGATGTGCCATATTTTTTGAATCCATTACTCTGTTGAAGGGCATCTGAGTTCTTTCCAGCTTCTGGCTATTATAAATAAGGCTGCTATGAACATAGTGGAGCATGTGTCTTTGTTGTATGTTGGTGCATCATAGAACAAAAGGTTCTTCTTAGCACCTCATGGTACTTTCTCCAAAATTGACCATATAATTGGTCACAAAACAGGCTTAAACAGATACGAGAAGATTTAAATGATCCCATGTATCCTATCAGATCATCATGCACTAAGGCTGGTCTTCAATAACAACAAAAACAGCAGATAGCCCATATACCCAGGAATGTTGAACAACCACACTCTACTTGCTCAAGGAAGAAATAATGAAAGAAATTCAAGACTTTTTAAAATTTAATGAAAATGAAGGCACAACATACTCAAACTTATGGGACACAATGAAAGCAGTGCTAAGAGGAAAAGTCACAGCTCTGAGTGCCTGCAGAAAGAAACTGCAGAGAGCATATATCAGCAGCTTGACAGCACACCTAAAAGCTCTAGAACAAAAAGAAGCAAATACACACAATAGGAGTAGAAACCAGGAAATAATCAAATTCCGGGAAGAAATCAACCAATTTGAAACAAATAAACTACTTAAAGAATCAACAAAACCAGGAGCTGGTTCCTTCCAGAAATCAACAAGGTAGATAAACCCTTAGCTAGACTAACCAGTTGGCACAGAGACAATATCCAAGTTAACAAAATCAGATACGAAAAGGGAGACATAACAACAGAATCTGAGGAAATTAAAAAAATCATCAGATCCTACTGCAAAAGTCTATATTCAACAAAAATTGAAAATCTGGAGGAAATGATCAATTTTCTAGACAAATATCAGATAGCAAAGTTAAATCAGGATCATATAATCCCTCTAAATAGCTCTATAACTCCTAAAGATATAGAAGCAGCTATTAAAAGTCTCCCAACCAAACAAAGCCCAGGACCAGATGGTTTTAGTGTAGAATTCTATCAGACCTTCATAGAAGACCTAATACCAATACTCTCCAAACTATTCCACAAAATAGAAACAGAAGGAACACTACCCAGTTCCTTGTATGAAGGAACAATTATGCTTACACCTAAACCACACATAGATCCAACAAAGAAAGAGAACTTCAGACCAATTTCCCTTATGAACATTGATGCAAAAATTACTCAATAAAATTCTCAAAATCTGATCAAAGAACACATCAAAAAGTCATCCATCATCATCAAGTAGGCTTCATCGCAGGGATGCCGAGATGATTCAACATACGGAAAACCATCAACGTGATCCATTATATAAACAAACTGAAAGAAAAAAACCACATGATCATTTCATTAGATGCTGAGAAAGCATTTGACACAATTCAACACTGTTAAAGGTCTTGGAAGGATCAGGAATTCAAGCCCCATACCTAAACATAGTAAAAGTAATATATGGCAAGCCAGTAGCCAACATCAAACTAAGTGGAGAGAAACTTATAGCAAACTGTGGGCCTCGGTGCCGGAGGCTTTCTACAGAGATTTCAGGTCTGGTTGGATTTGCAAGTCCAGGAGAAAGGAAAAGAACTTGGGCAGATGTTGTTCTGCTTCCGTTTCAGGCCAGGATTAGCCAGCAGGAGACATACTAGCCAGTGAGGGGTGCAGGTGGTGATTTTGGGAGAGTAGATCTCTTCTGCAAGTGGCAGTGTTACAGTTCTTGTGACAGAAGCTCTCAGATGATAGAATGATCCTTGCACACCTTTAATTCTGAAAATGACCCTTAAATGCAGTCTTTTTTTTCATCTTTATTAAATTTGGTATTTCTTATTTACATTTCAAATGTTATTCCCTTCCCCTGTTTCCAGGCCAACATCCCTCTAGCCCCTCCCCCTCCCCTTCTATATGGGTGTTCCCCTCCCCATCCTTCCCCCATTATCACCCTAACTCCCAAGAACCCCATTCACTGGGGGTCCAGCCTTGGCAGGACCAAGGGCTTCCCCTTCCATTGGTGCCCTTACTAGGCTATTCATTGCTACCTACGCAGTTGGAGCCCAGGGTCAGTCCATGCATAGTCTTTGGGTAGTGGCTTAGTCCCTGGAGCACAGTGGGACATCTCATCTACATATTTTGGGGCATGTTCCTGTCTCTAGGACTGATCTATCTTGAGCCTATGTGACCTGCGGTTATGCCCTCAATGGTGGAGGAGGGGCTTGGGGCACTGCTCTATATGACTTGGTCTGTCTCAAACCTCTCTACAGGGGTTTGTGGGGGACTGCAGCTAGCGAGACCCTGGTATAGGAGGCTGAGAATATGCCTGCCATCCCTATTTGGGTTTCCAGAGATTCGACCAGTCTCAACCAGGATTCAGGGTACCTTGGACAACCAGCCACCCCACAACTTCTCCTTTTCCTATAAAAAGTGAGAGGTATCATCAGAAAAACTGTCTCTTATGTTGGGAACAGTTTGATACTGAACCAATACCTGATTGGTAGGATTGGTAGTGAACTTAGCAATGTTACTCATCTGCTGCTCTAGAAACTGAATGAGACAGTGCGTCAAGAGAATTAAGGCTCTAATGGCAAGTATGGGGGTCAAGGAATGGAAGAATCCAGTCTATCAAGGGGGAAGAGTACCAAGGGGAAAGAGTGTTGGGAGTAGAGCATGCCCAGAGCTTTCCCAGGATGCTCTTTGAGCATCTGTATATCTTGTTCTACCAGCCCAGATTCATTGACATAGAAGCAACATTCCTCCCCCAGTAAAATGCAAGTCCCTCTCTGTTCAGAAGTCTGTAAGTCAATGGCTCTTTGCTTTTGGAGAGCAAATCCTGCTAAAGAGGTTATCTGGCATTGAAGAGACACAAGGTTCTCTGTAGTGGAAGCCATTGCCTGGTCAATCTTGTCCTGTAAGTCGGTAGCCAGATGTTGTGTTTTGACAAGGGCTACTCTAACGGTTCCTGTTTTATGCAGTGAGACAGCAAGGCCTAGTCCAATGACTAGAGGCATGAAGATCTCTCTCTACTTCTGGCTTCCTCCTATCTGCAAGGTGAGTTCTTCAGGTTTCTAAAGATAAACCTGTGGGACAATTATTACAGGGGTGCAGGAACCTTGAAAAGGGGGGTTATTATAAGCATCTGTAGTGCCTTTGCACAAGAGGAGGGCAGGAGGGTAAACACATACTGATTTGGTGATGGTGATATCACTGACACGTAGAATGGGGTATTGAGGAGATCTCTATGAGCCAAAGAGGTGGGGGTAGGTAAAAAAATAGGAATGTTCTGTCCTTTCCTTGTGGGTAAGGGTTCATGGAGGTTATAGAGGGAAATGCTAATGGGGATGGCTGCTAATAATGGTCAGGAGAGCAAAGTACAACAAAAGCATTGGGAAGATTTGGGGTGAGTGGTTAAGGGAAGGAGGTCAGCTGCATATTGGATGTACTGTAGCCAGGGGAGGGTTGCTCAGAGTTCCTTCCAAGACTCATTTTCCTGTTGGATCATGTTAGCATAAGAAAAAACTGATGTGGAGGAAGGAGATATGCAGGTCAGCTACGACGTATTTGGCATAGCCATCACTCAGATTTGCCTACATTCATCCCATGGATTGTTAATGGAAAGCTGAAAATGAGTTTTAAGGTTTTCGAGCATAGTGCCACCTTGGTTGGCAGATTCTCTTTTGCAGTTCCAATGTCTGCAACCTCTGTATGTGGAGACCTCCTGGAGACACTCACCTGTGTTTCTGTAAGGAATGCAAAGGAAAGAACTGGGGATAGTGGAGATGGAGTGTGGGTGTAGAGGGATCTCAATCCTGGTATGACATCCTTCAAGTGGACAGTGCGGGGTTCCTATAACTTTGTTGTATCTGTTGTAGCTTTCCCTAGCATAGAATCTCTAGTGCTATGGGTTGGGAATGCTTTGAAGAGGCTGGACAGTAGCAGAGTTAGCATGAAGAATGACAATAATAGCCATAAAAACAGAGGAGAGGGGAGCTTATTGAGGATACATGGCCTGGGCAGCTGTTACCAGGTCATGAATGTCCTTCCAGGAGGTCTTGCTGTCCCTCTGGATGTGATGTTTTCCCACCTACTCATCTTCTTAGGTCTTCAGTCTGCCAGTGAGAGGCAGGCCATCTTCTTGGTTGGTGGGGTAGTGTCAGACATTTTTGGTGGGAACCCACATAGGCTTAAGCTGGTTGTGTGGGAAAATGCAAACAAAAGAAAGAGATCTTTACCAATAGTACGACTGCTAGAAGTCTAATATCCAATATGTACAAAGAACTCAAAAAGTTAGACTAGAGAATCAAATAATCGTATTAAAAATGGGGTCCAGAGCTAAACAAAGAATTCTCAACTGAGGAATATTGAATCATTTAGAAGTACCTAAAGAAATGTTCAACATGCTTAGTCCTCAAGGAATGCAAATCAAAACAATCCTGAGATTTCACCTCATACCAGTCAGAATGGTTAAGGTCAAAAACTCAGGTGACAACAGATGCTGGCTTAGATGTGGTGAAAGAGGAATACTTTTCCATTGTTGGTGGGATTCCAAGCTGGTACAAATACTCTGAAAATCAGTCTGGTGATTCCTCAGAATATTGGACAGTGTACTACCTGAAGACCACTCCTGGGCATATATATCCAAATGATGCTCCAACATACAACAAAGACACATGCTCCAATACGTTCATAGCAGCTTTATTTATAATAGTCAGAAGCTGGAAAGAACCCAGATACCCTTCAACAGAAAAATGGATACAGAAAATGTGGTACATCTACACAAAAACAGTGACTTCATGAAGTTCACAGGCAATTGGGTAGAACTAGAAAATATTATCATGAATAAGGTAACCCAATCACACAAAAAACAAACAAACAAACAAACAAACAAACAAAACACTGAAGGAATGGCCGTTCAGAGCCTGCACCACCTAGGGATCCAGCCTATACATATTACAGAATATTGATGAAGCCAAGAAGTACATGCTGATAGGAGCCTGATATAGCTGTCTCCTGAAAGGCTCAGACAGAGTGTGACAAATCCAGAGGTGGATGCTAGAAGCTAACCATTGACCTGAGAACAGGATCCCCACTGGCAGGTTTCAAGAAAGGATTGAAGGAGCTGAAGGGGCTTGCAACCCCATAAGAACAACAGTACCAACCAACCAGAGCTCCCAGGGACTAAACTCCTATCCAAAGAGTTCACATGAACAGACCCATGTCTCCAGCTGCATATTTAGCAGAGGATGACTATGTTGGACACCAATGGGAGGAGAAGTCCTTGATCCTGCTGAAACTGGACACTGCCCTCCACCCATGTAGGGGAATGTTATAGCAGGGAGGTGGGAAGGGATGGGGTTCGAGAGGGGGAACACTTATAGAAGAGGAGGCAGGGGGATGGCATAGCGTGCTTATGGATGGGAAACCAGGAAAGGTAATAACATTTGAAATGTAAATAAAAATATCCAATTAAAAGAAAAAAGAAAAAAAGGGGCTGGGTTGCTAGTACACTGACAGGACTCCCAGAACCTGGGGCAGCTTGTACTGCTTTGAGAAATATTCACTCCGTGTATATCAGTTCCCATTAAGGTGATTTACTAGTTTTCCTCTCACTTTAATAGCACTCTACATGCAAGATCTCATTTAAGTAATTTCATGTTTACTTATGTTTAATAATATTCTGTTTATGATTATGGCTTAACTTTTATGTGATTTTATAAACCAAGTCAATATTTGTAAAGTACACCAAAGGAAAAAAATCTTTACATAAATCAAAATAAATATATCAAATAAAAATTAATATTAACATAGTTTGACTGTTCGTATGAAGATATATTTAGTTGGGATTTTACCTGCCATCAAACATGTTTTGTTTTTATATAAGTGATCTTACTTTACATGAAATGTTAAACCTTATGAGAGACACTTGATATCACACTCTATCTAGTGAGAATATTTTTTTCTTTTCAAACCCTTCCCCAAATCCTTGGTAAAAGTAACACATAAAATACAGGAAGTAGATATTACCATATTTCTATTCTATTTTCCTCCAGTTTTGTTATCTAATTTTCTTTAGGTTGCTCTTTAGACGTTGTGGAAACATCACTGAAGCAGATACTATTTGCCTTTCACAGACATCCTTAAAACAAGGTCATTATCCCAAATGCTTAAATAAGGACAAGCATAAGACAGTGTGAGAATCCTTGCACTTTTGGAAGAAATCCTGGGATATAGAGATTTTTTGTTGCTGCTGTCCCTCACAATTCCTATGATGAAATCCTGTTTGTCAATAATATCTGATAATGAGAACTTAGGAGATGATGATGGAATGTTCCCTAAAGAAACTACTCCAAAATTCTTAGAGATCTTTGTTATACATTGTTCTGTGTCATGGGGATAAAACAAAAAATAGTAATCTGAAGGAGAGTGTTTACCAAAACTTGATTAGCATCATACTCTATATTCTGATTGTCAGTCTCCATGGTCATGAGAAAGCACTGTAAACTCTTTATAAATCAAGCACATAATCTTATGTTATGGAAAACTGGACGGAGACCATGGAGAGAAACATAGATAAAAACATGAATGATCATTGTCTTAGGTCCAAGGAAAATGTCCTCATAAAGTAAAGCCTTCTTTATTGGATTTAATATGTGGAAGCATTCCAAAATTAATTTGTGTTCTCTGCCATTACCCCTTTATTTCTACCAAAGTTACTTAAGCCTCAAACTCCTCTGTAGAAGGAATTAATCATTCTAGCTACACCGTCTAAACGACATACAATCCAAGTGTTTTATTTACAAGTTGTAAACCTAGACTGGGCAGATTTTAGAGCTATTTTACCTTCTGTGCCAGTCATAGGTCCCTGGTTACTTGCTCTTTCTCCTGGTCACGTGCTCATGGTCCATCTCCCCTCTTGGCAGCTGCCTCCTCACTTAGGTTCCTTTCTTCTCCTCTGGATTCTCCCTGTAACCCACAGCCAGGTAACTGAAAACCAGCCAACCTCTATCTACTGTCCAATCATATTCTTTAGCTTTTATTGAGCGATCAACTTGGGGAGTAAGTTTACATAACATCATTTGATATGCATGAGGATCACCTCCTCCCCAAGGATCTACTTGAGGTAATGGAAAAGGAAAACCAGATCTTGGGGCCAGTATTTAGAATTTGAATATACATCCCTATACTCATTTCATCTATCTTTCTTTCCCATATTTCTGAAGCCCCAAGTATATGTTCAAGGTTTTTTAACCTTCACTGCTTTTCTCACTACTATATGTGCCCAAATATAACTAATTTTGCGTGGAGCTATCATGCCTTAGATCAACTTTAGTTTGATAATTTATGTATGGTAAATTGTAGTACAGTTGACTCTTGATACATTTGAGAGGATTTGAATTCAGGATTGTGGGACTTGAGCAGGAAATCACACAGTGTGAATGAGTTTTCTCTTCACTGTTAGTATTCTAGCCTGAACCACAAATGAGGTAGTATATTGAAGAATGTCCTTGTCAATGTTCCCTGTATGGGTATTAACTGTCTAAGAGGATAAATCATAGAAAAAAATGACTTTAGTTGGAGAAATGCCCAATGTAAGGAATAAAATATTTAGTAGTCCTCTATCATTTGAAGGATTCAGTATTGCTCTTGATACTTGATAAAAGAATTTCTCATTCTTCTTCATACCAAACCATAGCTCTTTTGTTTGCTTCAGGCTAAGAAATTCTAACAATACTTGTCAAATGAGTATTAAAATATTTTAAGGGGAAGATTTAATACTTTACTGCACTGTATTTTTCAAAATTCTAACAATGAAGAAAATGATTTTATTGGGAATTTATAAGCCTTGCTCCCCTATAAAATTAATCGAAACTGATCATCATGATTTCTATCTTGTCAGTGCTTTTGCTCTTTGAGTGGCATACATATTTTAGACATAAATTGTTCCAATTAAAGGGTAGAAGAAAAACAATAGTTTAAGCCACAACAGGCAAACTATATCAAAATACTGCAAGAGAACTACTCTGCTAGGAATTGTCTAAATATGAACAAATATTGCCTGTGAGACTATTCCTTCCTGAAATCTAGGTCATCTATATTTAGATACACAAATGGAACTTTAATAGTATGATAGCACTCTATGATTTGGAATCTATGTAAGTCTTGGGTTTTTTTCTACCTTTAATACAGGGCATGATAATGTGCTAAAGCCAATGAACTCAGTGATTCAGAAAAATTCAATATGTTAAAATATGAATAAATTTTATAATAATTTTCTTAATTATAAATAAGTTGTTTTTTTCTAAAATGTAGCTATACTAAAATACCTGCAATTATCATGAACAACACTAGCTACATGCATATAGTTACTCTAGTAAAAGAAGTCTGAATTAGATCATTAGACCCTCCTAGAAAAACAATTTATTAAAAAAAAAAAAAGATCTAGGACATTCGATTAAATGTTTGCAATTTCTAGAATATAGTGAATTTATTTACACTACCCATTCCAGAATATCTAGACCAGATTATTCTCAAGGAGGATTTGGCTAAAAAATTTCATTTGCTTATTGATACACTTTCAAATTGAAATCATATGAACTCACTCTGTAGACATACAAGAATGTCTGAGATTCCTGGAAAATCTCCCCGATAGTCTGTAAATAACTGTAGTCTTCCTTTTATTACTGTTAAAAAGCTCTTCCAAAGAAGATGGAAAATTGAAATAGAATCTTTGTCATTATTCTATCCACATGTTGGCAAAATGTAATTGTTAGAAAATAATTGTTAGAAAATTGTTCTGTCCCATTGGCCAAGAAAACACTTTGATCCTGGAACACACTAATAATTATTAGTGTTTTTGTTGAGTCTTATGGCAGTGAATTTTGGAAAGAGTCATGGGAAGAACATTTTGGTATTTACTCATATGTTAGTAAAATTGAAAATATTATTCAGTGTTGACATAACATAGAAACAAGATTCCTATTTCCAAAAAATAGAGTCTCTTTTTACTTTAACTTTTAACATGATAATATAATTTTCTCTTTCTGGAGCCCTTTAATGTGATAGAAGTCATTAAATGTTAACATTGTTTAGTCTCCAGACAGGATGATGTCTAATTTTCTCTTTGCTTCTGCAGATGCTCATTAAGTATATTTTACTCACTCAATAATTTTCATTGTTAAATATGTACAATATGGATATGAGAGATCTTCCTAACTGAAACGAGTAATCAAATGACTTCCAATGGAAAATATTCACTTTCAAAAAATAAAATTTGCTATAAATGAGAAGCAGACTGACTGTAGGAAAAATTTGCTTACAAATGTACTCACATAGAAAAGAAAGAGTATGAAAGGAAGCAAGTCTAGAAGAAAGAAGTAAACTAGAAAATTCCCTATTATTCTTGGCTCAATATGATTAATAGGTAACAATTGAAAACTAACTTCTAATTTTGGGGTTAACAATCATAAATATTTTATTTGCTTGATTGTCTTTTTTATTTAGAATCTCTCTCTTTAGACTCAGTTACCTTTGAACTCATATCAGATCTCTTGCCTCTGTCCCCAAGTTCAAGTTTATAGATATGAACCATTATGTCATCTAGATATAACAATTTAATGATAAAATATTTTGCGTGTCCAGGAGGTGGTGGTACATTGCTTTAATCCCAGCACTCTGGGAGGTAGAGGCATCTCCTGATTTCAAGGCTAGCTATGTCTATGAAGTGAATTGCATGGGCAAACACACACACACACACACACACACACACACACACACACACACAACCCTGACTAGTAAAACCAAATAACAAAAACATCATCATCAACAACAATAATAAAAATAAATAAAACATTTTAAGTAGTATCAACTAGTCTAGCTTTATTTTAATGAGGTAATGTAGTATTGAATACAGCAATATATAAAGTTAAAGGTACTTTATAATTCTGTAAGGGAAAACAAATAAGCAGCACAACAACATCTTAGTTGTAGCATAAATAAAAGTAAAATCATCCATAAAAGTCATTCTTGCTGCCTGGAAATGGCTCAGTGCTCAAGATCTTGGAGGATCACTTGGATCTCTACAAACAATGTAAATGATGTTCTGGGCTGTCAGCCTGCAGTTTTAGACAAAGAAGGAATATATGAGATACCTGAAGCAAGCTGGCAAGCAAGAATAGCTGAATCAGCAAAGTATTTGAGGGAGCAACTTTAAAAAAGGATAAGGTAGAAAAGTGATGAAAAATGTTCCTGATATGAACCTTGACTATCCATGTGATCACACACACACACACACACACACACACACAGAGAGAGAGACAGAGAGAGAGACAGAGACAGAGAGAGACAGAGACAGAGAGAGACAGAGACAGAGAGACAGAGAGAGACAGAGAGAGATTAATAAATGAAAATGAATGAAGGAAAGAATGAGTGAATAAATAAATAAATTAAATAAATAAATAAATAAATAAATAAATAAATAAATAAATAAATAAATAAATGCTTGACTAATGAGTACTGCTTCCTAGTTAAGAATGGTTGGGTCATAGAGACTACTTGGTGGTTAAGAGCACATTTTACTCTTGCTGAAGACTCTTGTTTGATCCTTATCACCCATGTGATATCTCAGATTCTCTTAGGACTTGAGTCTCAGAGGAGACAATGTTATTTTCTAATGCTACTTTGTGAGCTCATCAAATATGTGATACACATACAAATTTACAGGTACCATCCTCATACACATATGATGACAATGTATAAATATTTTAAAATTTTCTTCTTGTCCATTAATAGGAAATGAAAATACATGCCACAGGATGAGAAAAAATATTATCAAAGTATAATATGGAATGCTTGCGTCTAAAATACATAAAGGATAATTATACCTCAATGGTATGAAGAAAAATAAACATAAGAAAATTTGGAAAAAAGTTTCATAAACTGTATAAACTGTAGAAAGATGCTAAAATTATAGTAACTGAGAAAATACAAGTTGAAACTAAAATAAGATTATACTTTATATTCAGTTTAAAAACTAAAATTAAGAAGACCAATCACAAGTAATCAAGAGAATATGGGAAATAAAAATTTCAGTGAACACTGGAACATAAAATAGTACAAATAACTTAAAACATAATGTAGGAATTTGTTTAAAATACATTTAGCATTTCTCACTCCAGTTTGTCCACAGAAACATCAGATTTCCAAATATGGATTTCGATAAAAATGCCCAATGCAATTTTATACAAAGTGACCCAGTCAGAGGTTTCGCATGACCAAATGCTGAATGAATGGATAAAGATGTGAATCATGGAACATTGTTTTGCAATGAACTGTTGTCACTGAGGCATGGAAATGATGTGAACGTATGCTAATGAAAAGAAGCAAGTACACCAGACAATACTGTATAATTCCTTTTCTAAAATATTCCACAAACAGTAAAGATACAGACTTAGAGAGAAGACTGTATACTGTCTGTGTCGAGGTGGTGACTTCAATAAGGAATTGTAGTTTCTTGATAACCCTTGTATCACCGTATGTGTTGCTAAGCATAAATTTTACAGTAGCCTTGTCTTCTGTCCTTCAAGTCAAGCAAAATTCATGAATTCTATCTGTGCTGCACTAAAATTCACGTAAGTTTTATTACTACATTTTACAATGTCTTCTTGTGCTGAGCCAACATTTGCTCTTGTAGATATCTTCAACTGAACTTTTACTTGGCCTCATTTATTTGAGTTTTGCACTTTCATCCTCAAAATAGTGGCCAGAGTAATGCTTTGAACAATATGAGAGAGATCATATCAAAATGAAATTTAAACCCTGCAGTCTGGTACTGCTTTTCTCTTTTACGCTTTCTCCCCATCCTCCTCTCTCCCCCAGCTGTTGGGACTTTTTGTTCAGTCACAAGTATTATCAAGTTACTCTTTCTGCTTAAGTGTGCATTTTTGAATGTAGGAAAGAAAATCACTTTTTCAAATAAACCATTGCAACCACTAAGTCCTGTATCCCTTTCATTGAATTTTCTGCTGTGCACAAACTACCTCATTTAGCCCTGTTCTTCTTATCCTGCTCCACTTTTTCTAATTTTAAGAGCATTTTTCACTCTTTAGGTTGCTGTTTCAAAATTAGTTGTTACTAAGTGAATCGCATGCTTTTATTTGCCAAGCATAAAAGAGATGTAAGTTTCTAGGTCATGTTTCCACAAAAGAAATCGTGTTTTCTCCTTTAACAGTGGGGTTCCATTCCCCAGTTTTTGTTATCTCTTTCAAGCATAATGGCTTGATGACATCTGGCAAATTAGAATTTTTTTTTTTTATTGAACACAGACAATCACAGTGTAGCCAGATAAATAGCAGTGCCCAAAATTTACGTTATATCACAGCATCAACAATGATTAAAAAATAGATTTTGCTATCACAAGGGTTTATGGAAGGTAAGAAATCACACCAAATATCACTTCCTTCACTGATGTATAAGCTCACCCATGTACCTTGGTAACTGTAAAATATTTACATGTTTAATTTTTTTCTGGCTCATGTGTCTTGTTTTTATTATAGTGATTAACAAATGGTACACAAATATGTTTTTTTAATCATTTGACTGTTTCATCTATTTGTATAATACATGTTAGTTGTTTTCCTCTCCTGTCAAGCTCTTCATTCATCTCTCTTGTGCAACATGTATCATACTTTCATTACCTGTGTTTGGGTGCAGCCACTTAATGTGAAGTTCCTATAAGAAGCATGACTGAATGCTAAAGAACAGAATGTGTATGAGTGGCTAACCCATGGAAGAAGGAGACACCCCCTCTCACAGTACCCATTGACTTAATAATCCCTCAAGGTGAGATGAAGGTCCTTTATCATCCACAATTAAATATTATGGACCAATTTTATATTTTGTTTAGAAAACTATAGCTATAGTAATTTCATCAGGGCAACACATATACCACAACCAGAATACATATTTTTGTTGAATATCTGCCCAGCCTCTGGCTCTTAGATTCTGTCCAGACCATCTGCTTTAGTCTTCTCACACATTGGAGTGGAGTTATAAACATACCATGTAGAACTGAGAACTCCGCCATAACTTATACTCTGAAGTTTGGTCAGCCATGGGCTTCTGTTCAAAATAAAAATTTCAGCTTGATTTATTATTATTCAGTGACCAAAGCATGTAACATCTCTAGTCAAAGTGTCTTACTATCAAGTTGGGAACCAAAATAATTTGTATTAGAATATATTGGAAGCCTCTGTGGTCTTCTGGAAGATCAAATTTTAAGGAAATATCCCACACTTGGCCTTGAGATTTTTGTTCAATAGTCCATAGATTATGGGAGCATTTTTACTCATATATATAAAATGTTTGTATGTGTGTTACCTAATTATCTAGTTACCTCTTTCCTACAAGTAACTTTCTAATATTCACATCTTAGAAATTGTTTTCTGGTCAACAAAGTTTGTCCAAGAGCATTTGTATGGCCAGAACTACAGAACTAACTAAGAGAACCTGATGCTCTTCATAGTGCACAAACACAGGTATATATTGGTACACATCCCAACGGTAGCTAGTATGCTAGCAGGTAGTTTTAGGGTTCCATGAGCTTCTTGTCTACTGATGAATGTCTACCCAGAGTTCCTGCCTTATTAAGGGCAAAGTCAGGCAAAATTTCAATGGCCGTACCTTAGCCAGAAAATAGTATTTCATAGCCTTTCTCTGTTGCTTGTCTCATATTTTTCTTACTCTACAAAAAGAGTAGACTTTCATACCTTTTCATAATTTGTAGTTTAGTTTAACATCTTTTATGCTATTTCTCTCTTATTACGTTCCCTCCCTTTTCTTGCTGAGATCTTTTCACCACCAATGTTTCTTCTTCAACTTTCATGTCCATTGTGTCCTATCCTACTACTTAATGCCATTTGGTCTTCCTGCAATGGTTCTCCTCAATTTTTCTTGATATTACTAAAACTCAAAGTTAAGCATGATGCTCCAAAACACTAGAGTTACATTCCAAAAAAAAAAGAAAAAACTTATTTTTGTGGTTTAAGGCCTGTATAACCTTTCCCAGTATAATATTTTCAGTTCCAGCTATTTTTCTTAAAGTGTCATAATTTTACATTTTAGAGCCAAATAAAATACTATTGCAAGTGTATATTATATATTCATTATGCAAATGAACATAGATAAAGATTTTCTAATATACAGAAGACTCTGAATTTGTACAACACTGTGTGATAAATATATTTTGACTCATACCTATAATCTCAACATTTGGTAAATGAAAGAATATCAGGAGTTCACAAACAATCTCAATCACAAAAAGAGGTCAAGCCAGCCTAAACTATCTTAATGAATACTTTATTTTGAGCAGCAACACACTGTGTGTATTTTAAACTCTTTAATCCAACTTCTCATGGAAGAATAGAGTATAGTTAATTGAATGGGGTTCTTAACCTTATAGCCTAATCTTTGTTCCATGTATATTATGGGTGAAGATCCTGAAGTGGAAATAAGTCTGAAAACATAAAAAATTGAAAGTGTAATAATTCATATGATAGCTATTAAATTACTATCAAACAACTTAAAGTAGCACCTATTGATTTAGAAAATATATTAAACCTATTATAATTTAAATTAGTTGGTTTAATTCTATGTAGAATAATTGGGTCTAGGAATTTGCAAATGATATTCTTCCCTTTACGAACCTCTTCTCCATACTATGTACTACCAGTAGAGACTCTAATAAGAAACTGAATCACTTGTTCAAGTGATGATGAATGAATTGGTTTTGTATACTCCTCAAATTTTGATCAATATTATTTCTTCCTATACAACAGAGAGGTCTTGGTTTTAGAGTGCTAGGAAAACATTTCAAATCTGAGATCTGTGTATCAATTGACCCCCTCTCAGAAATCTGGAACACTGCTCTGTGTTTAAAATCATGTTGCTTGTATGCAGAGCTCTCTTAAAGTCCTAGAATTTATTACACTGAGAAGTATACATTGAATGAAAAGGAAGAAAGAAAACTGGGTTTCAAAGATACCGACACCCTTGCTAATTGTGTTGATTTTAAAGCATAGGATTTTTAGATAGTATTGTAAAACAACCTTATTTAAGCAGAATCATGACACAGTGTAGTTGTGCACTGTTGGGTTTCAATTTGACATGATGAAAACCATTTCTGATCTAATTAATCTGTGCTTGCTGGGCTCTAGCTCTTTTTGAATGGTAAATGGTTCTATTTTAAGTGTTCCTGCCCTCCAGGATACAACACTCTATTTAGATTTACTAATAGTTATGTGAGTATGTTTTGTATTGATCTTTACTTAATCATGGTCATTTTTTAATCTCATACTCCTCATTTCTTTTAAGCTATTGCATCCTTCTTTGGCACTTTGCTTTATAATATGTAATAAAACATATTATATTATTTTGAAGTTGGTTTAAGAAATAGGAAGAGCGTGGTCACCCTTGACTTGTCCCTGACTTTACTGGAATTGTTTTAAGTTTCTCTCCATTTTATTTGATGTTAGCTATTAGTTTGCTCTATATTGTCTTTATTGGGTTTAGATAAACTCCTTGTCTCCATGATCACCCTAAGACTTTTAACGTGAAGGGTGTTGGATTCTTCAAGGGCTTTTTCAGCATCTAATCAGATGATTATATGGCTGTTTTCTTTCAGTTTCTTTACATGGTACATTAGTTTAGTGGATTTTTTTTTATATTGAATCACCCCTGCATCCCTGGAATGAAGCCTATTTGATCATAAGGGATGCTATCTTTGATGTGTTCTTGGATTCAGTAAAAAAATATTTTATTCAGTACTTTTGCATCAATGTTAATAAGGAAAATTGTCATGAAATCTTACTTTATTGAGTCTTTCTGTAGCTTAGGTGTCAGGGAGACGTGGCCTTATAAAATGAGGTTGGCAAAGTTCCTTCTGTTTCTGTTTTTAGGAATAAGTTGAGCACTATTAGTATTAACTCTTCTTCTGATCAAATTCTGCACTAAAACTATCTGGCACTGGACTTTTTTTTATATTTATTTTCATTTTTTGGTTGGGAGACTTTTAATCACTGCTTCTATTTCTTTAGGCTTTATCATACTATTTTGATAGTTTACCTAAAATTGGTTTAACTTGGTAATTGGTATCTGTCTAGAAAATCAATTATTTTGTTAAGATTTTCAAGCTTGCTGACATATAGGCTTTTGAAGTAAGATGGATTTGTTTTCATTTCCTCACCTTCAGTTGTTATGTTCCCTTTTCATATTTAATATTAATTTGGATATTGTCTTTGGGCTTTTTAGTTAGTTTAGCTAAGGGGTTGTTTATTTTGTTGATTTTTTTTCAAATAGCCAGCTTTTGGTTTTCTTGATTCTTTGTATTGTTCTCTTTCTAATTTATTGATTACAGCCTGATTTTGATTATGTCCTGACATGAATTTCTTTCAGATGCACTAGCTTCTTTCTGTTTTAGAGTGTTCAGTGTGCCAGTATGTTGGTAATATGATATCTCTACAATTTCTTTAAATGGCAAGAGGTTATTTCAATATTCTTGCACCTGCTGATTCTTGCTATGATTAGTTTTGGAGAATGTTCCATAAAGTTCTTAGAAGAAACTATATCTTTTGTGTTTGGTTAAAATAGTCTATAGATATTGGTTTCATCCATTTGATTCATAACCTCTGTTAGCTTTATTATTTCTCTGTTTAGTTTCTGCTTTGATGACAAGTGTATTCCACTCCTTGGCATATACCCAAAAGATGCTCCACCATTCCACAAAAACATTCAACTATGTTCATAGCAGCTTTATTTATACTAGGCAGAAACTGGAAACAGTCTAGATGTCTCTAAACTAAAGGATAGGTAATCAAAATGTGGTTTATTATACAATGGAACTCAGTTATTGAATGAAAAGGACATCATACACTTTGCAAGCAAATGCATGCAACTTGGAAATATCATGCTGGTGAAGTAACCAAGACCCCAAAAGATATACATGATATATATCCACCTTTAGTGGATGTTAGTTAAAAATATAGGATTACCATGGTACAATCCACAGGAACAAAGAAGTCAAATATCATGGAGGGCCCACGGAAGGATGGTTGAATCCTTCTCCAGAGAAATAAAATAGTTATTGAAAGTGGACTAAAGGAGGGCACTGAGTGGGAATTGGGAGGGGAATGAGGTAGGATATCAGATGTAGGAAGATGAGGATTAAAAGAATAGAAATCAAAGGTAGGGGGCATCTCTAGTATGTGCCAGAGACCTGGGACTGGGGTCAGGGATGTCCCAGGGTGCTTGATAAATTCTCTAGCTGAGACTCCTATAATTGGAGGATATGGATCCTGAAGTAGCCATGTCCCTGTTTCTAGACAGGACTCCCAAAAGTGGTATCGGGACCTCAACCTACCCACAAAATTTTAGACTCAAATATGTCCTGCCTAAAGGTATGCAGGGAAAAAGAGCAGAGACTGGTTAAATGTCCAACCAATGACTGATCAAAATGGAGACCCATTCCATGGGCAAGAACCAGTTCCTGAAATGAATAATACTCTGTTATACTTGCAGACAGCAGCCTAGTATAACTCTTCTCTGAGAGACTCCATACATCAGCCAATGGAAACAAATACAGAGACCCATAACCAAAATTTAGATTGAGCTTGAAGAATCTTGGGGAAGAGTTGGGGAAGGGTTGAGGGAACTGAAGAACATAGAAAAATCACAAAAGAACCAAGGTAGTCAAATAATGTTGATGTTTGGAGTCTTCCAGAGACTAGACTACCAACCGTAGAGTCAGCATGGACTGGACCTACGCCCCTGCATATCAGCAGTCAAGTGAAACTTGGTTTTCATGAGGGTTCCCAAACAAATGGGACAGGGGCTATCCCAGAATTTGTTGCCAGCTTTGTTTTATGTTTTGCTAACTGAGTCACCTTCTCTGGAATCAGTGAGAGAAGATGCAACTAGTCCTGCAGTGACCGGTGTGTGTGTGTGTGTGTGTGTGTGTGTGTGTGTGTGTGTGTGTGTGTGTGTTATCAATGAAGGAGTTGTCCTTTTAGAGGAGAATTGAGGAGGGAATTGTGGGAGGATCTCTGTGAGGAGATACTGGAAGGAGTTAAGGAGCTGATATTAGGATATAAAATGAATAAATAAATTAAAAAAATGAATTAATTAAATAAAAGAAGTGGGTTTAAAAGTACAATCATCGTGATTCAATATTTTCACTTGGATTTATTCATTATAAGTAGTGGTGAATTTCATTTAAAATTTTAAATACCTAGTCATCTTTTAGAAATTCAAGCAAGGAAGAAGAGGTCATAATTTTGTAATAATATTTACACCTTGCAGTTTCTGCCTGAAACCGGAGATGACCCTGTGCCACAGCTCTCTGCACATGGATCCCACTGGAAGAGAGAAGGAATCTCAGAAGTCCTTACAATCGTGACAGCATTGGTGAGACCACCTCTTCTACTCACATTCCTGTCCCAAGAGGAACCAGTCTGGAGCCCTCAGGAACTGACAGTCTGGAGCAGACACAGGAACTGAGGAGCAGTCTAGGACAGAATTCTTTCGGTTTCTGTCCACATCCTGAGCTGAACCTGAGCTACAGTTCTCTGTACCCAGATACTATGGGGAGAAAGAAGTACTGACATACAGGCTTACAGGAGGGTCAAGCCACCATCAGAGACAGCAGGATCAGCTAACAACAAAAATAAGTAGATGGCAAGGGCAAGAAAGTAAGCAAGATAAAACAAGATCATGTGGAATCATCAGAACCCAGATCCCCCACCATAGCTATCCCTGGATACCCCAACATACCATAAAGCAAGATTTTGAATTAAACTCAAACTCATGATGATGTTAGAGGACTTTAAGAAAGACATAAATAACTTCCTTAGAGAAATTCAGGACAACAGAGGTAAACAGGTAGAAATCCTTAAAGAGGTAATATAAAACTCTCTTAACGAATTATAGGATAACAAAAACAAACAGGTAGTGGAAAAGAACAAAAGTCTTCTAAGATCCAAAAATGAAAATAGACACAATAAAGAAATCACAAAGAAAGACACCCCTGTAGATAGAAAACTTAGGAAAGAGATCAGGAGTCATAGATGTAAGCATCACCAACAGAATACAAGAGCTAGAAGAGAGAATCTCAGGAGCCGAAGATACCACAGAAAACATTTAAAAAACACCAATGAAAATGCAAAAAAATCCAAAAGTTCCTAACCCAAAACATCTAGGAAATCCAGGACACAAGAAGAAGATCAAATATAAGGATAATAGGTATAGAAGAGAGCAAAGATTCCAACTTAAAGGGCCAGTAAACATCTTCAATGAAATTATAGAAGAAAATGTCCCTATCTTAAAGAAAGTGATGCCTATAATCATACAAAAAGCCTACAGAACTCGAATAGGTTGAACAAGAAAAGAAATTCCTCCCCTCACATAAAAGTCAAAACAACAAATGCATAAAACAAAGAAAAATCATTAAAAGCAGTAAGGGAATAAAAGGTCAAGTAACATATAAAAGCAGACCTATCAGAATTACACCCAGATTCTCATGAAACAACGAAAGCCAAAAGATCCTGGGAAGATGAAGCACAAACAAAAGAAAACAGAAATGCCTGCTCATGCTTCTATATCCAGCAAAACACTCAGTTACCAAGACAAAAATTCATATATATCTTTCCACAAATATAACCCTATGGAAGATAACAGATGCAAAACTCCAACACAAGGATGGAATGTACACACTAGAAAAGGCTAGAAAGTAATCTTCTTTCAAGTAACCCAAAAGAAGATAGCTACACAAACATAATTTCATCTTTACCGACAAGCATAAGAGGAAACAATAATCATTGGTTCCTAATATCGCTCAACATTTGCAATCAATTACCAAATAAAGACATATCCTAGCAGAATGGCTATGTAAAGAGGACCCAGCATTTTGCTGCATGCAGGACATACACCTCAGTGACAAACACAGACACTACCTCAGATTAAAAGGCTGGAAAACAATTTTCCAAGCAAATAGTCTCAAGAAACAAGATGGAGTAGCCATTCTAATATCAAATAAAATCTACTTTCAACCAAAAGTTATCAAAAAATGATAAGGAAGGACACTTCATATTCACCAAAGGAAAAATAAACTAAGACAAACACTCACTTCAGAATCTATGTTCTAAATGCAAGGGCATCTACATTCATTAAAAAACAAAACAAAACAAAACAAAAAAAAAAAACCTTACTGAAGCTCAAAGCACACATTGCCCATCACAAAATAATAGTGAAGGACTTCAACACCCTCTCTCATCAGTCGTCTCTCATCAATAGATCATGGAAACAGAAACTAAAAGAAGACACAGAGAAACTAACAGAAGTTATGAACTAAATGGATTTAACAGATATCTACAGAACATTTCATCCTAAAACAAAAGAATATACCTTATTCTCAAAACTTCATGGTACCTTCTTCAAAATTGACCATATAATTGTTCACAAAACAGGCCTCAATAGATACAAGAAGATTAAAATCCCATGCATCATACCAGATCAGCATGGACTAAGACTGCTCTTAGTAACAACAAAAATGATAACAACAACAACAACAGCAAAATGACAGAAAGCCCACTAGCACATGGAAACTAAACAGTGCTCTTCTGAATAATGGCATGTCGAGGAAGAATAAAAGAGAAAAGTGAAAGACTTTTTAGAATTTAATGAAAATGAAGGTAAAACATACCCAAACTTATGGGACACGATGAAAACAGTGCTAAGAGGAAAATTCATAGCTCCAAGAGCCGCCAAAAACAAACTGGAGAGAAAACGCTACCAGCTTGACAGCTCACCTGAAATGTCTAGAATAAAAAGCAGTAAATACACCCAAGAGGAGTAGAAGGCAGGAAATAATCAAATTCAGGGCTTAAATCAACCAATTAGAAACAAAAAGATCTATACAAAGAATCAACAAAACCAGAAGCTTGTTCTCAGAGAAAATCAACAAGATAAATAAACCCTTAGCCAGATTAACCAGAGGGCACAGAGAATGAATCCAAATTAACAAAATCAGGGAGTTGGGGATTTAGCTCAGTAGTAGAACGCTTGCCTAGCAAGCGCAAGGCCCTGGGTTCGGTCCCCAGCTCTGAAAAAAAAAAAAAAGAAAAAAGAAAAAAAAGAAAAGAAAAAGGAGACATGACAACAGAAACTGAGGAAATTGAAAAAAAATCATCAAATCCTGCTACAAAAGCCTATATTGAACAAAACTAGAAAATCTGCATGAAATGGACAATTTTCTAGACAGATACCACATTCCAAAGATAAATTGGGATCAGATAAACCATTTAAACAGACCCATAACTCCTATAGAAATAGACGCATTCATTAAAAGTCTCCCCCCAAAAAAGCTCAGGACCAGATGGTCTTAGTACAGAATTCTGTCAGACCTTCAAAGAAGATCTAATACGAATACTCTTCAAACTATTCCACAAAAAAGAAACAGAAGGAACACTACCCAATTCCTTCTATAAAGATACAATTACACTTATACCTAACCCCACAAAGACCTAATAAAGAAAGAGAACTTGAGACCAATTTCCATTATGAATATTTATGCAAACATAATCAAGAAAATTCTCAAAAACAAACCCAAGAACTCGTCAAAAGGATCATCCATCATAATCAAGTAGGCTTCATCCCAGGGATGCAGGGATGATTCAATATATGGAGATCCACTATCACAATCCACTATGTAAACAACCTAAAAAAACTCTACATGATCATATTATTACATGCTGAGAAAGCATTTGACAAAACTCAACACCCCTTTATGTTAAAAGTCTTGGAAAGATTAGGAGTTCAAGGCCCATACCTAAACATAGTAAAAGCAATATATAGCAAGCCAGTAGCCAGCATCCAACTAAATAGAGAGAAACTTGAAGCAATCCCACAAAAATCAGGAACTAGACAAGGTTACCAATTCCCTCCCCATCTATTCAACATAGTACTCAAAATCCTAGCCAGAGCAACCAGACAACAAAAGGAGTTCAAAGGGATAAAAATCTGAATGGAAGGAGTGAAAATTTCACTATTTGCAGATGATATGATACTATACTTAAGTGAGCCAAAAAACCTCAACCTGAGAACTCTTAAACCTGATAAGCAATTTCAGGAAAGTGGCTGGATATAAAGTTAACTCAAACAAGTTAGTAGCCTTCCTCTACTCAAAGGATAAACAGGTCGAGAAAGAAATTAGGGAAATCATACCCTTCACAATAGGCCTGAATAACATAAAATACCTCGGTGTGGCTCTGAAAAAGCAAGTTGAAGACCTGTATTAGAAGAACTTCAAGCCTCTGAAGAAAGAAATTGAAGAAGATCTTAGATGGAAAGACTTCCCATTCTCATGGATTGGCAGGATTAATATAGTAAAAATGGCCATTTTGCCAAAAACAATGTACACATTCAGTACAATCCTCATCAAAACTCCAACTCAGTTCTTCATAGAGTTAGAAAGATTAATTTGCAAATTCATTTGGAATAAGAAAACCCATGGTAGCAAAAACAATCCTAAACAATAAAAGAAAGTCTGTTGGAATCACCATCCCTGACCTCAAGTTGTATTACAGACCAATAGTGATAAAAACTGTAAGGCATTGGTACTGAGACAGGCAGGTAGATCAATGGTATAGACTAGAAGACACAGAAATGACACAACTATCTTCACTTGTTTTTGGACAAAGTAGCTAAAACCATCCAGTGGAAAAAGGATAGCATTTTCAAAAAAATGGTGCTGGTTCATCTGGAAGACAGCATATAGAAGAATGCAAATTGAACTATTCTTATCACTCCCTACAAAGTCCAAGTGGATCAAGAACGTCCACATAAAACTAGATAAACTTAAACTTGTAGGAGAAGAAGTGGGGAATAGCTTTGACCACATGGGCACTGGGGAAATTTTCCTGAACAAAACATCAATGGCTTATGCTCAAAGATGAAGAATTGACTAATGGGACTTCACAAAATTGCAAAGCTTCTTTAAGGCAAAGAACACTATCATTAGGAAAAAAACAGCAGCCAACAGGTTGGGAAAAGATCTTTCCCAATCCTACATCTGATAGAAGGCTAATATCCAATATATACACAGAACTCAAGAAGTTAGACTCTAGAGAATCAAATAACTCTATTCAAAATGGGATCAGAGCTAAACAAAGAATTCTGAGCTGAGGAATATCAAATGGATGAGAAGCACCTAAAAGCATCCTTACCCGTCAAGGAAATTAAAATCAAAACAACCCTGAGATTCCACTTCACCCCAGTCAGAATGGCTAAGATCAAAAACGCAGGTGACCATGAATGCTGGCAAGGATATGTAGAAAGAGGAACACTCCTCCATTGTTGGTGGGATTGTAAACTGGTACAATCACTCTGTAATACAATCTGGAGGTTCCTCAGAAAATTGGACATCCCACTACCTGAGGACCCAGCTATACCTCTCCTAGGCATATACCCAAAAGATGCCCCAATATATAAAAAAGACACGTGCTCCACTATGTTCATAGCAGCCTTATCTATAATAGCCAGAAGCTGGAAAGAACCCAGATGTCCTTCAACAGAGGAATGGATACAGAAAATATGGTACATCTATACATTGAGGTACTACTCACCTATCAAAAACAATGATTATATGAAATTCGTGGGCAAATCAAAGGAACTAGAAAATATCATCCTGAGTGAGGTAACCCAATTACAAAAGAACATACATGGTATGCACTAAGTGATAAGTGAATATTAGACCAAAAGCTTGAATTACCCCAGATACAATCCACAGACCATATGAAGGTTAAGATGCAGATGCTTCTTAAAGGGGAACCAAAAATATTCATATCAGGGTATATGGAGACAAATTTGGAGCAGAGACGGAAGGAAAGGTCTTCAAGAGACTGCCCACCTTGGGATCCTGCCCATATACATAGAGACACAAAACCCAGATAATAAGTGCATGGTGACTGGCACCTGATATAGCTGTCTGCTGAGAGGCTCTGCCAGTGCCTGACAAATACAGAGATGGATGCTCACTGCCAACCATTGGGTTGAGGATGGGTTCCCCAATGGAGGAGTTAGAGAAAGGATTGAAAGAGCTAAATGGATTTGCAACCCCATGAGAAAAATAACACCAGCCAAGTAGAGCTCCCACGGACTAAATCACCATTCAACGAGTAAACATGGACAGACCCATGGCTCCAGCTGCATACGTAGCAGATGATGGCCTCGTTGGGCACCAATGGGAGGAGAAGCCCTTTGTCCTGCCAAGTCTCCATCCCCCAGTGTAGGGGAATGTCAGGGCAGGGAGAAGGGAAGGGCTGTGTGGGTGGGGAAACACCCTCATTAAAGCAGGGAGAAGGGATATGGAATAAGGGGTTTACGGACTGGAACGGGGTGGTGGGGAAGGGATACCATTTGAAACACAAATTTAACAATATCCAACAATTAAAAAAAAATTACCATTCCTGGACTTTTCCTCCCTATTTGCAAACTCCAGTTTCTGTTGCTGTTTTCCTGTCTGATTAGAGTTTACTATTTTACTTACATTTTGAAAGATAGATATTGGATGACTGCCATCAACCATGTGTTTTCTCTGATGAGGATCAGCTGTAATCTTGACCCATGCATCTTTCTGCATTGGTTCTTTTCTCTTTGAAGCATCTTTGTTGCTGCCGATTGGCATTAAGGAATTCCTTTTGAGTACCCATAGCAATTTGTCTATTATTGCTCAACTTTTATTATATCAGATTTGTTCTTTGGAATGCCGTTTTGTAATTTTGATTAAATCTGGAACATTCTTGCTTATTACTTCTTCAAATATTTATTTATTTCTCTTCCAAAGGAACTTCAGTTATGATCCTGCTAGACCTTTGAAGTTGCTTTATTTTTCACTGCCTCTTTTTTAATATTTTATTGTGCTTTTTATTTTGTTTTATTTTGGACAATTTTTACTCTAGCATTTCAAGGTTTACTACTCCTAATTTCGCAGTCATAAAGTTTTGGTTATCAAATCACTCTTAAAGTTTAAGACAAATATGTGTGGGTACTGGGAATTTCTCTCTCTCTGTCTCTCTCTCTCTCTCTCTCTCTCTCTGTCTCTCTCTCTCTCTCTCTCTCTCTGTCTCTCTCTCTCTCTCTCTCTCTCTCTCTCTCTCTCTCTCTCTGTCTGTCTGTGTGTGTGTGTGTGTGTTGTTTGTTTTGCAGAGTCAAGTAGAGGCTTAGTGAATGCTGGTAGTTCCACACCTAATAGAATGTTAAAGAAAGGTCCTTCTAAGACCTCTCAATGGACTTCTAGATATTTAGTTCTTTCTGTTTATCCAAGGAGACATCAGGGCCTGACTATCAATCTTGTACTAAACAAATGGCACACATGTTTAATTTCCCTCATTTGCTTCCTTTCAACCAATGGTTATTAGATTCATTATAGTTGATATATAGATTGTTTTGTGTTTTCTTATTTATTTTTATATCTTCCTTATGGGAAGATAAAACTAAATCTAGCTCCTATACAATCACTATAATATAATGAACAGAAGTTTTGGGTAATTCTCTAGTTTAATATTTTTTCTGACATTTAAAAAATAAAATTTCACAGAAGTAGGGTTATTGAAGTCACAATTTCAAAGATGGCATATAATGTCATTTTTGTTTTCATACTGTATTATTTTAATTATATAGCATAAAGACTTCCACAGAGTATGCTATATGTCTCAACATACTAAAATTTATTTTATATAGATACTAATATCCATTTATAATATATCAAAAAGATTTTTATTCCACAAAATGAACCCTGGTTCTCAATATATAATTTTCCTGAATAGACTTTTACCTTAACTGGTCATTGACCTAAATAATTTGCCCATTTTAGGAATATTGTTACAAATCAAGTAAATAAAATTCTCTAGAAATTTATACATAGATGCACAAAGCTGTATTCTCAGGATTAGGAGGATTATGTCAAAAGGATTCCAAGGCTAGCTTAGCTTGGGATATTTAAGAAAGTGCATAACAAAATTTACACAAAAATGGTGTTGATTTTCATTAAGGTAAAACAATGGAGAAGACAAAGGGCAACTTATCATACTAAGGCATAATGTTTGTTGTCAGGATTAATACGAGTATGAATTTAGTGGACACCCATGGTGTTTCATTACTGAAGGGCTATAAGGCGTATATATTGACCATTGAGTCTATTTACTCATGCTTACTGGTGATCCTGTATTAGCACTGTTCACTTGTGTATGCACATATAAGTGTGTGTGCTTGCTTGTATGTGTGCGTCAATATAAACATGCATAATGTGTATAACATTCATTGCTGCTGTGAACAAAGAAATATTTTAACTGGAAAGAAACTGCCTTAACATTGGACTCAAAGTGTCACATTATAACAAATGTATTCTTCCCATGATACATTGATTCCAATGAATGAATCCCAATATGCTTGTGCTTATCTCTAAGTATCCACAATATATGATACCGTGATTATGCCACTACCACATATTAAGGAAAGAGAATAGACGTACTTTTGTTAAGGTTTGGGGGCTGTGTAGAAACACCATGAACACAGCAACTTTTATAAAGAAAATCATTTAGCTGGGGCTAGGTTCAGAGGTTTGGTCTATTATTGTCATGGGGAGAAGCATGGCAGTGTGCAGGGAGAAAGTAGAGAAGGAGCTGAGAGCTCTACATTTTGATTTGTAGGCAGCTGAAGGAGACCATGTTGCCCACTATGTATGGCATGAGCATAGGAGACCTCAAAGCCCACCAGTGACACACGTCCTCCAACAAAGTTACACCTATTTCTACAAGGCCACTCCTCCTAATAGTACTACTCTCTATGGGTCATGCATTCAAACACAGGATCAGTGGTGCCCATATCTACTCAAATCACCACAAGATCTAAATCCAAAAGAAGAGTAAGCAATGGAGTTAGTGGAGGAGGCAACGAAGAAGAAATTGAAGTAATTAAATTTAATTATTTGGTAAGCTTATCTAGAATAATAGTAGTTCATTACTCAAAACTTTCACATTGAAATTTGATAGCCAATGTAATAATGATAATAAATGGAGAGTTTAGGAGAATATTAAGCTAAGAGGCTGGATAACTCTTAGACAGAAATAGTAACATTGAAAAAAGTTTTGAGGGCTACCTTTATCCCTTCTTCCCTTTTATTTTCAATCATGTAGGAAGAAGGAGCAAGCTTAACATGGGAGTCTGAGACATCGCCAGACAGATATCTACCAGCCTCCTGTGGTTTGACATCTAAACATCCAGCGCTTTGTGACAGGAAATAGATCTATTATTTGCAAATCCCCTACTTGAACTAGATTGCTTTCACAGCAGTAACATGACTATGCCAGTCGCTTTTGCATTACTAAATTCAACATGCCTAAATCTATTACTCCAATATGAAGAATGGCAAATGTATTGTCGAGCTAGGTTACTGTAAAAAAAAAAGTGAAAATATGTACAGGAAAGCAGAGATTAAAGCAATTGCTGAGTAAAGCTGTACTCCTTCATTTTCCATCAGGTACTCAGATGATTTGATGATAGTGAAATGTGGGCATACTGCTACAGTAGCCTATGCTATTAACTGCAAAACCAGTTTATTGCAATAATTTTAATGCTAAGTGCATTATGAAAATGTGTTCTTTTCCAAGTGAAGTGCTAATGAAGCAAAGATTCACAAGACTATATGTGCTTTTTGTTGTTTTGAATCATTCTATGTTGCTTTTTTTTTTTTGAAAAAATTTGTTCCAGAATAATTGAAGTTTTTCTTCTATGCACCCATCATCGTTCAGGTGATGCTGACATTAGAAATTGTTACATCCAAGATGCCAATGTAATTGAGTTTATTGAGTATCTGTTTTTTTTTAAATTCCCACACAAATTGACATTGTTTTACATTCCATGTTCATATCACATTAGATTAAAATCTTTCAAGTCTTTTCAAACAAGCTGTGACATTTGATAAAGTGGTACATGTACAAACCTACCAATGGCCTTTCTTAAACTCTAACTTTTCTCTTTTATTCAAGCCTTTTTTCACTAAACAATGATAATATGAGTCTTGAGTCCATACATGTTGGTGGTATACCACAGGTTAGTCTCCAAAACAGCTAGAAGTTATGTCAGGAATTTGAAATTATACTTGACATGTGTAGATGCTTAATACATACTTTTAAATAATCATCGAGCAATTCAACTAGCTTAAAATGTTTCTCCCAGTAAGAAATCACCAAATATAGCTAAAAGTTCTATGTGACTGGATAGCTCAGAGATGTAGGGTAGGGTAGAACCAAATGCTACTGTCCAAAAAAAGGGGGGGGGATTGCTAGTAATATCGTACTATACTCATATATTGGTGCCATGTCCATTCTTTATCAATGAGGCTTAATCTGGCAGCACATGATAAAGGTACAAGACCCAAAACCAAACGTTATGAAGAGAAAGAGTCTAATCTGGAGATTTTCATTGATCCCTTTCCCCTGGAGTTCGGGGAATCCCATGGAAGAAGAAAGGAAACATAGGAATCCGAGAGAGACAGAGGACACCAGGAGTACATGGTCTACTGACTCAACTAAGCAAGTACATGGGCTCACAGATATTAAAGCAGCAAGCACCAGGCCTAGGTGGGTCTGTACCATGTCTTCTGATTATATTCTATGACTATTCGCTTGGTATTTTGGTTCTAAATGTGGGAGTGGGTTTGTCTCTACGTCTTTTGCTCGCATTTGCAATGGCTTTTAATATTTTGGGGTCTATAGAATTTACTGTCCAACAACTCCTGAAAGACAATCCATTAATGTCAGTGAACTTTTTATTTGTAAGTATATGGTATTTAGTATCGGTATTGTTGTATTCTTACTAGATAAATCCAATTTCACACACACACACACGCACACACACACACACACACACAGACACACACACACACAACAGTAGTAGTAGGTTGACATAAAACTGTTTTGTTAATGATATCATTGTTAGTTATCCCTCCTCATAAGACACAAGATACTTACATTTTATTATATCTGTAAATACCAGTTTATTGAGAAGCATCAGAAATAAAATCTGAAAAACATGTTTAAAAAAAAGTAGACATGTAAGGCAATGACATCTCCATAGAGTGCCATAAAAATGATTTTTTAAAGTTATTGAATATTGGAAATGAAGCACTTAGGGCACACTCATCTTTCCTATCTCTAGCCATCTGCAATATTTTCAATCACGTGTTGATCAATGCTTTACCTTGCAATTACAGTTTTGACTACATCTATCTCTGTTTCTATTTTCCAATCTTCTTGATAAATTTCTGGATAGAATCAAAGCTATATGTTGATGACCTTACATAATGATAGAGTAACTTTGAATGTGTACTTCTCTGTGTTAAAAGCCCCAGATCTCTCTGTGTACCAAAACAAACCATACATCTGCTTCTTGGATAAAGTCTTTCAAGTGTTTGAGGTCTATAGACATAAATAGTTCTTGGTCATTCTTGGTAATATGTCCATTTGTCTATCACTTACCAATGTATATGTAGAATGGTGAAAAGTCTGTTAGAAAAATGTAATTACATTTATGTTTATATATATAGATGGCTAGATAGACGATAGATGGATGGATGGATGGATGGATGGATGGATGGATGGATGGAATGATGAATGAATTAGATATAAATAACATGATAGTCCTTGTTTTAGCAAACTAGCACTCTTACATGACTTCTACATCAGTTGTCTCCTCAAGGTTTTGGCCTAGCTTGAGCTCTTGTCTTGGCTTCTTTCAATGGACTGTGGTTAAGGATGTGTAAGCTGCATAAATCCTGTTTCTCCACAAATTCATTGTTGTGCTGGATCTTCATTGCAGCAAGGGCAACCCTAAGACAATCAACATGAAACACTATACATTTTGTTTAATTTAATTATTTCTTTTGTTGTGGGATATTGTCTGGAGTTACATTTCAAATGTTATCCCCTTTCCCTGTTTCCCCTCTGGAAAGCCTCCTTCCCATCCCCCTACCCCTGCTTCTTTGATGGTTCTTCCTCAACCACCCATCCATTTACTTCCACCTCCATGCCCTGGAACTGACCTACATTAGGGCATGAGGCTTCACAGGACCAAGGGTCTCTCTTTCTGTTGATGCCTGACAGGATCCTCTATTCCATATGTAGCTGGAACCATGAGTTGCTCTATGAGTAATCTTTGGTTGGTGATTTAGTTCCTAAGAGCTCTGATTGGCCTGGTTGGTTGATATTGTTGTTCTTCCTATGGGGTTGCAAATCGCTTCAACTCCTTCACTCTTTTCTCTAAGTCCTCCATTGGTGGCCCCCCCCTCAGTCCAGTGGTTGGCTATGAACATCCACCTCTCTCTTTGTCAGGTACTGGCAGAGCCTCTCAGGAAACAGCTATATCAGACTCCCATTAAATTTAATTCTCTTTATTTTACTTTTTTAGTTTATTCATTTTATATCAAACTCACTTCCCCCTCCTGGTCAACTTTCCCACAATTCTTCCCAAACCCACATCCCATTCTCCTCTGAGTGTGTTGGGACCCTTTAGATAATCTTCAACCCTGGCATTCTAAGTTTCTAGGAAGATAGGTGCTTTTTCACCCACTGACACTAGACAAGGCAGCATAGGTATAAGAAAATATTTCATATACAGGCAACAGCTTTTGGGATAGTCCCTACTCTAGTTATTCAGGACCCACATGAAGACCATATGCGCAGGGAGGCCTAGGTCCTGACTGTGCATTTCTTTGGTTGGTGGTTCAGTCTCTGAGAGGCCAAGGATCCAACTTAATTGACACTGTTGGTTTTCCTGTGGAGTTCCTATCTCCTAAAGGATTGCAATTCTTCCTCCTATTCTTACACAAGTTGCCCCAAGCTCCATCCTTTGTTTGGTTGTGGGTATCCCTATCTGTCTTATTCAGCTACTAGATGGGGACTCTTTGAGGAAAGCCATGCTAGGTTCCTGTCTGCAAGCATAACAGAGTATAATTAATAGTGTCAGGGACTGGTGATTGCCCATGGGATGGGTCTCAATGCCATCTGGGCTTTATTGAGATCTCCTTATATACCAGTGGCAAAAGCCATGGAAAAACAACAACGCAGGTGAAAATCACAAACCAGGAAAACAGGAGAACAGGAAAAATCTGTGTTGTGGAAAGTCCCGGCTCCAAAACAGGGGCATAAGCAATTTGTTAATAACAACAAGCTGAAAGGCTCGGCAAGGGAGGAGGGTATCATAGAAAAGTCCAGGGCCCAAATCAGGGGCTGAGAGCAGTTACCAAGGGTATAAACAACTTCTTGCCACATCAGGTTGAAAGGCTCAGCAAGAGGGAAGGGAAACACCCCAAGGTAGGGCTCAACAGTTGTTCATGTCTGTGCTCTCACCAACAATGAAGGAATGTTCACCTATATTCACATGCTTGCAAGCATGTGCTCCCTTGAGTTTTGATCTTGGCCATTATGATGGGTGTAAGTTGGAACCTCAGAGATGTTTTGATTTTGATTTCCATTTTCCTGAGGATGAAGGACTTTGAATATTTCTTTAAATACTTCTCTGTCATTTGAGTCTCAGCTATTGAGAAAAAAATTTTAGCTCTGTACTACATTTTTAATTGGGTTATTTTAGGTTTTTGTTGTCTATTTTCTTGAGTGTCTGTAAATTTTAGACCTTAGCCCTCTGTCAAGTGTAAGGTTGCTGAAGATCTTTTCCAAATCTTTAGGCTGGCATTTTGAGCTACTGACAGTTGTCCTTTCCTTTACAGAACCTTTGCAATTTCTTGAAGTCCAATTTATTTATTGTTGATCTTAGAGCCTGCACCATTAGTGTTCTGTTCAGAAAATCATTTTCTGCACCAATGCATTCAAAGGAATTCCCCATATTCTCTTTTATGAGATTTAATGTATCTAGCTTTGTGCTGAGGTCCTTGATCCACTTGGCCAAGAAATTCAGGCAAAGTGACAACATACTCAAATTTATGGGAAACAATGAAAGCAGCAGTGTTAGGAGGAAATTTCATATCACTAATTGCCTTCATAAAGAAATTAGAAATTTTCTCATATCTGCAATTTAAAATACCTGAGAGATCTAGAAAAAAGAAGCCAGCATATTAAGAGGAGCATATTTTGGTACCTTCATTGTCTTTGAATTTTAGAAAGTCTATAATTTATTTCTTTATTTCTTCCCTGACCCAGAGATGATTGAGTAGTGAGTTGTTCAACTTCCATGAGTATGTCAGATTTCTGGTGTTCCTGGTGTTGCATAAATCCATCTTTAATCCATGATGTTCTGAAAAAATACAAAGAATTATTTCATTTTTCTTGTATTTGTTGATGTTTGCTTTGTGATGGTTTATATGGACAGTTTTGGAGAAGGATCAATAATTTCCTGAGAAGAATGTATATTTCTGTGTGTTTGGTTGAAATATTCTGTAGATGTCTCTTAGGTCCATTTGATTTATAATGTCCTTATGTCCATTATTTCTCTGCTTAGTTTTTGTCTGTATGACTGCACAGTTGGTGAATGTGGAGCGTTGAAGTCTCCCACTAGTAATGTGTGGATTTTCATGTCTGATTTAAGCTTTTGCAATGTTTCTTCTACAAGTGTGGCTGTCCTTGTGTTTGGGCCTTAGATGTTTAGAATTGAATTATCCTGGTAGGCTTTTCCTTTGATGGATATTAAGTATCTTTTTTTTGATTATTTTTGTTTGAAGGTCTTATTTTATCAGCTACTAGAATGGCTACCCCAGCTTGCTTTTTGGGTCTATGTGTTTGGAAAACTTGTTTTCAGTCCTTTACTTTGTGATGTAATGTTTATCTTTATTACTGAGATGTTTTTCTTGTATGTAGCAGCATGAAGGGTCGTATTTATGCATCCATTCTGTTAGCCTTTGTCTTATTATTGGGGAATGTATTCCATTGATGTTGAGAGATATTAATGACTAGTGATTAATATTTTCCGTTATTTTAATGTTGGTGGTGTTTGTGTTTATGTGTGTTTGTGTGTGTGTGTGTGTGTGTGTGTGTGTGTGTGAGAGAGAGAGAGATTCATGTATTTTGTATTTGCTGGGGTGGAGTTAGTTTTTCCTGGGTTTTCTTGCATGTAGTTAAGCTGTCTGGGTTAGAGTTTCCATTCTAGTAATTTCTATAGTTCTGAATTTGTGGATAGATATTGTTTGAGTTTGAATTTGTCTTGAATTATCTTGTATTCTCCATCTATGTTGATTTAGATATTTGCTTTGTATAGTAGTCTAGGATGACACCTGTTATTTTTTAGAGCTAGCAAGGTATCTGTCAAGCCCGTTCTAGTTTTTAGAGCTTTTGTATGTTTCCTGGCCTTTTCCCTCTTGCTGCTTTTAATATTCTTTCTTTGTTCTATAGATTTTTTTGTTTTGATGATTATTATGTGGCAGGAATATTTTCTCTTCTGGTCCAGTTTAACTGATGTTTTATAATCCTCTTGTATGTTTATAGTCACCTATTTCTTTAGGTTGGGAATTTTTTTCTTCTTCTAAGAATATATTAAGAATATTTTCTGGGCCTTGGAACTTGAATTCCTCATGTTCTTCTATTCCTGCTATTCTTAAGTTAGGTCTTCTTGTGGTGTCCCAGATTTCCTGAATGTTTTGTGTCAGCAATTCTTTAGATTTAACATTTTCTTCGACTGATGTATCAATTTAATTTATTGTATCCTCTATACCTGAGATTGTCCCTTCCATATCCTATATTCTGTTGGTGATGCTTGCATTTGTAGTTTCTGTTTTCTTTCCTAAGTTTCCCATCTCCAGTATTCCTTCAGTTTGTGTTTTCATTATTGTTTCTATTTCCACTTTCAAATCTTGCATAGTTTTATTTCCTTCACTTGTTTACTTGTATTTTCCTGTGTGTCTTTAAGGGATTTTTTTTTTCAATCTTTAAAGAACTCAATCTGATTGACTGTGTTTCCCTGCTTTCTTTAAGGAATTTATTTGTTTCTTCTTTAAAGGTATCTATCATCTTAAGGTCATTTTCTTGTGCTTCCACTGTTTTAGATAACCAAGATTTGCTATAGTAGGGTAGTTGTGATCTGATGGTGTCATATTGTGTTGGCTTTTGTTGATCGCATTTTTTGGGAGGGTCTTTAGCCATCTTTTTGGACCCTGAATATTCTTGTTGAAGAAGGCCATTGGTAGGAAGGTTAAGCTCAATGTTCCTGGTATGCCAGGCTTCTGATTGGTACCCTTGTACTGTATGGTTCAGGATATGCAGGGCTACATGGTTCAGGAGCTTAAGGTCTGATGAATGTGGGAGGATGGGTGGAGTGAATATAGAGGTCCCTTGGGGCTAGCAGGTTGCTCAGTGCATTTTGCCATTGGCCCACAGAACTCTGAGAGCAGAGAAGTTGGGTGGGATAAGGGAAACTAACCTGCATGGTCTAGAATCCACAAGTCTGATGAAGGTGGGGGTGATGTGGTGGGAAAATAGAGGTTCAAAGGGGAAAGCAGATGAGTTAGGCTGGTTGGTATGCCCAGAGGACTCAGAGCACAATGAATATGGGTGCAGAAAGGGAAGCTAACCTGTACGTTTCAGAATTTTCTAATCTAATAGTATATTGAATTTTCTTCATCAAAAACATTTTTAAGAATGGAAAATTAAAAAAAAATAATGATTTGTGGAGAAAAGTAAGTTTCTTCCCACATTTCTTTCTGTGTAGGTCTATTTTGGTTTTGCTTATAGATATTATATATTATCATTTTTATTACAGGCCTCTTTTTAGATTGGGATCAAAACTCTAAACTCATTTTACTGAATCTAGTAAAAGAATACTACTATATTCATATCAAAAAGGGCATAGATGATATTTTGGCATTGTTTTCCTGTGTCTCAACATTAAATAGAAAAGTTGGTAATTCTCTTATTATCACAAATGGCATGTCTTTAAAGCAGTGTTTTTCAACCTTCCTAATGATGCAACTCTTCAGTACAGCTTCTCATGTTGTAGCGACCTCCAAACATATAATTATTTTCCTTGCTACTCCAATAGTGTATTTTTCTACTCATATGAATTATAGTATAAATGTCTGATATGAAATATTACTGATATGGATCCTGCCTTGGAGTTAAGAACTACAGGTTCAAAACCACTGGTTCAAAGCATATTGAAGACATTTTTAGTACTTTTTTGGGGAAACCATTTATTATTGGGGAAAAATTTATTATACATAAAATTTACAAGTTGAGGTGTCTTAAATCTTAAAAAAATCACCAGGTTATATATTTACATTAAAACATGTCAAGCAAAGAGGAAAAGAAATTGAGAACATATCAGAAATGGTGGCTAGTTTGAGAGGGCTAGTATATGTTTGATTATAAATTACAAACATATATCCTGAAAGAGAATGCATCAAACTTCTGAAACCAACCTGGAAATTTGGGAGAAAAACACTAAAACCCTTTCAAAAACATGCTCCAGTGAACAAATTAATGCCTAATCCATCATGTGGAATACAGACAGTGAGATAGGTCAACTTTAGGATATGTTGTATAATCTTTCCATTATGGATATGAAGAAAATTAAAAAGAACAATTAAAACTAAAAACATTGATTGTAATGGCATATTCATTGTACCAATTCTGGAACTATATGCCCTTCTTCCCCGTGTTCCTTGAAAGGAACCACATAACCACATTCTATACCCTGAAGCTTACAGCCTTGTGGATACCTCCCTAATCACCAGCTATATGACCAAAAGTAATCCTCCCTTGTTCACCCCCACTATCTCTATGTCTATCTTTGTCTCTCTCTCTATCTTGACATATTCCATTGCACCAAAGGATACGGTCTTTGAATAAAGTCTTTTTCTATTTTTAATAACGAAAATTTTTAAATATTTACCATTCTGGGAATGAAAGGTTTAATTTTAATTCTTCAGGCATCTTTTCTTGTTCCCTGTAATTTATATCAAATGAGGCATGTTGAGCATACTATGCAGATTGATTTTGAATATTGTGTAGCCTTTTTCTTTTAAATAGAGTAGTATAATAGGAAAACAAAGTTAAGATATCAACAGAAAATCTGCTTTGGTAGTACAACATATGGATCTCCATGTAAGTGTAAAATTTATTAAAGGAGTTTTGTTTTTTTTTAAGTTTCACACAAAAAGACAGATGGGTTGCAAATTTAGTAGAAAATTCTAGGAAAAGGACAATGAGTTGCAGAAATGAACAATAATTATGCAAAAACCACATTAAAAAGCCCCAAATTCATGTAATGTTACCTAATGTAGGTCAAATTTTACTCAATATGTTAATCAGCTGATGAGGACTTAGAAAGAAACACGCTGATTGCCTTAGCAGGTGAGGGAATGGGGAAGAAATTGTAAATTCCATGGTGGATAGAATTATGATATTATACTATTGAAATTAGAGCTCTGGTTTCAAGCACAAAATGAGATTTTCCTAAAGAAAAATTAAAACATAAGAAGAAATGACAAGCAAAATATGGTTATTCTTTTCAACAACCATAATTATCTCTTTGCTTTTCCATGCATTAATCAATACACACACACACACACACACACACACACACCCTCATTTCTAGTCTTCTGTGGCTAAATTGCAGTTTTGAGCTTCTTCTCAAAAATGCTATTTGAAAAAATGTTTAATTATTTAGCGAAATACAGAAAATAAAAATTTAAAACTTTTGGATTATAATTTAATTGCAAAATATCTATTTTCCTTTTTCTCTCCCCAAACGCACTATGCTCTCCTTCAGATAACATTTTAAAAAAAATAATTGTTACTTTGTGCCCTTCTCTGAGAGGACTATCTCCCCTATTCCCAACTTTCCTAAGTTGCCTATAATTCTTTGTGTATGGCTAAAATCTCATGGACTTTTCTTCATCCAGTTTAGCATGTTCATTTGTATTGTCTTTATTTTTAGTTCCCATTTGGGCAGTCATGTTGGTTAGGCTTTATGGATGTAGCTTCTCGTATTAGTGGAGAGGCCACCTCAAAGCAAATTCCATGAATCTATGGCTTTTACAATATTTCTGCCCACTTTTCCACAGGGTTCCTTGAAGTGAGGAATTTCTTATAAATATAGCCAGTGGGACTAGATTGCAGGAATCTGATATTGATTATTTGTTGTTTTCTCTAATGGCCTCCTTCTCTTGCAAGGAGAAGTTTCCTTTGTGAGTCAAGAAAAATAATAAACTTATAGGTGAGTATAAGGACAAATGCTATATAATTGCTATAGATTTAATAAATTTGTGGTGGTAGATTCTTCTCCAGCAGCTATAACTTCTCTAGAACTGAGTAGTTACATAAGTATCTCTTACCAGGCACAATCTTCCTCTTTTTGAACAGATCTTAAGTCCAATTGGAGAGGAGTTGTTCTTTCCCACTGCAGTGTATATGCCAATACTGCATCTGCAGGGTTATCATCCCACACTGATGTTAACGTCAAGAGTCTCCACAACACAGATTCTTACTGTTACCATTCGCTAATCCCACACTTGTAAGTCCCCATTGCTAAATGTACTGTGTACTTTAGTTTAGGACTCGGAGTCTCCATAGGTAAATATGATCTGAAGCACCCTTCTCATGGATCATGTAGCCTGGTACCAGAAGGTTCCAAAGGAGGTAACCAAAGTTTTACCCAACTATGATGACTGTGAACCACGTCAATGTACAGAAAGTAAATATTGAACATGAGAAAAAGCTATGTAACGTTATCTTAAAACTGAATTGTTTTATAAAACAAAAATCATATATATTCATTTTATTAATAAATTAGGGCCAAGGTATTTGAAAAGTATCACTTGAAAGATTCATTTCTGTTCAAAAGCACATAGCTGAGTTTATGTTAAACTGTCTGAGGGAATCTACTATTTATGTTATTTTAAGGAAATGTTTTTTTAAACTGATTTATAGGTATTTAGTTTTATACCCACAGTTTAGTGCTATACCTGGACTTGGTAAAAGAACTTTCTATTTGTGATAGGAAATTATTTATGAGTATAGAGACTCATAAATATTCAAAATGATGACACCGAGTGACAAACTCCTCAGTTATCACTGGCACATCTCCATTACTCTCTGTACCTTAAGCTCATGGTACATTGTACAACAGAACACATAAAGAATATATGGTGTCCTCTTAACATTAATTAAGTATGATACTGGTGAAATCATAGCTGTTATTTCTGACTGCGTAAGACCTTCCCAACATTGGAAAGATTGGGTACACACATATTTCTATCATGTTTGTGTGTGTCTATAGGGGTGGGGCAGATAATTCCTGAGAACCATTCCTTGATGGGAGCCTATTTGTGTTAATGGCTGCTAAAAGATGAAATATTTTTCTTATAAAGGTATAATATTTGTATTATTACAGCTCTAGAGTACAATATGGGAATTAGGAATGGTGATGCCACTGGAATATTGGTGTTTGTTTGTATGTTTGTTTGGTGTTTTGTTTGTTTCACAGGAATGTTCAAGCTATTGTTTTTTTTTTCTTCCCTATAATGTTTAGTGTTGTTCTTTCAAGATCTATAAGTATGGCACAGGAATTTTCTTGATAACTGCATGAAATTTGTGGATTGCTTTTGTAGGGTAGCAATTTTTACTATGCTAATCTTTCAAATCCAAGAGCATGGGAGATCGTTCCATCTTCAAAGGTCTTCTACAATTTTCTTCTTCAAGACTTGCAGTTTTATCATACAGGTCTGTCATTAGTTTGGTTAGAGTTACCCAAAGATATTGACTATTGCTTCTGGCTCTTGTGAAGGTCGTTGTTTTCCTAATTTCATTCTCAATCCCATTGTCACTAGGAGGGCTATTGATGTTTTTGAGTTAATCTTGTATCCAGTTTCTTTGCTGAAGGAGTTTTTTAGTTGTAGGAATTCTCTGCTAGATATTTTTGGGTCATGTATACTATCATATCATCTGCAAATAGAAATGCATTGACTTCCTCTCCATCTTGAATCTCCTTTATGTCCTTTAGTTGTCTTATTGCTCTAGATAAAACTTCAAGCATTATGTTGAATAAATATGGAGAGAGAGGAAAAGCTTTTCTTGTTCCTGATTTTAGTAGAATTGCTTTGAGTTTCTCTTCATTTATTTGACTTCGGCTCCAGGCTTGCTGTAAATTGCCTTTACTATGCTTAGGTATAGCCCTTGTCTTTCTGATCTCTCTAAGATTTTTAACATGAATGGCTGTTAGACTTCATCAAACACTTTTTCAGTATCTAATGAGAAGATCATGTAGGGATTTTTAGATTTTTTTATTTGTTTATATGCTAGATTATATCGACAGCTTTTCCTATGTTGAACAATCCCTGTATCTCTGCTCTGAAGCCAACCTGATCATTATGGATCATCTTTTTGATGTGTTCTTGGATTCCATTTGCAAAAAACAAAAATTGTTGAGGGGTTTTCATCAATGTTTATGAGGGAAATTTGTCTGCACTCCTTTTTCGATGAATATTTGTATGGTTTGGGTATCAGGATGACTGTGGTCTCATCAAATAAATTTGGCAGTGTTCTGTCTTTTTGTATTTTGTGGAATAATTTGAGAAGCATTGATATTAGGCCTGAAAGTCTGGTAAGCCCTCTGCCCCATTCTGTCACTGCTTCTATTTCCTTAGGAATTATGGTTCAGTTTAAATTATTTATCTGACCTTGAATTAAATTTGTTAATTGGCATCTATTGGGAAAATTGTCCATTTCACTTAGACTTTCTAATTTTGTGGAATACATGTTTTTGAAGTATGACCTAAGGGTTCTTTGTATTTCTGTGGTGTTTGTTGTTTTGTTGTAAGGTCCCACCTTTTTTATTGTGTCAATTTGGATATTCTCTCAGTGTCTTTTAGTAATACGAATAAGAGTTTGATAGTATTGTTGATTTTTCTCAAAGAACAAACTGTTTCATTGATTCTTTATATTTTTCTCTTAGTTTCCATTTTGTTGACATTAGCCCTGATTTTGACTATTTCCTACCTTCTACTCTTCTTGAACTTGTTTGCCTTTTTAAATTGTTCTAGAGTTTTCAAGTGTGCTGTCAAGTGAAGGCACATAGTGCTCTTATTTTTCCTCTTAGCACTACTTTCATTATTCAGTTAATATGGTGGTTTCTCACAGAATTGGAGATCAGTTCACTTCCAATCCAGCTATAATACTTCTGGTACATACGCAAAGGATGTTTTACTTCAAGGACACCTGCTCAACTATGTTCATAGCCACTTTAGTCATAGAGGGCAGAAATTGGAAGCAACTCCAATATTGCTCAATCAAAGAATGGATAAATGTGATATATTTACACAATAGAGTATCACTCAGCTGTTAAAAGAAAGAACATTATGAAATTTGCAAGCAAATAGATGAAAATAATAAAAATCATATTGACTGAGGTCACCTAGACCCAGAAAGATAAACATGGAGATTTTCTCACTCTTGAGCATGTTTTAGCTGTGAATTAAAAAATAATCATGCTACAGTCCATAGATCCAAAGACACTAAGTGACAAGGAGAGTTCAAGTGGGGACGCAAGAATCTGAGGAAAGGTAAAATAGAATATATATATTTTTTAGGAGGACGGGGTAGTTGGGATTGAAAACAGGAGGAATCACTTTCAGGGGTTGGTGATGAGTGAGAGAGAGAAAATGCTGGGAGAAATTACTTGGGTTGTTTTGGGGGCAAATGGAAACTAAGTGCAATGGAATCTCCAAGAGTATTCCTAATAATAATAATAACCAGTAGCAATGGGGAAACAGGGCTTGAAAAGAACATCTTCTGTAACCATGTAAGTGGATGGATTCTGAAACCTTCACAAGAGGATGGACCGGGACATCAACCCAGCCACACAATTGTCCACGTATGCTATATATTGCCCACAGAATATGCTGGGGCTAGAACCTAGTAGAATCATTGATATGACCAGAAATTTCATCCAGCAGCTGATGAGGGCAGTTGCAGAATATCACAGTTAAACATTAAGTGCAGCTCTGGATTCCTGTGAAGGAGCAGAAAGAAGGATCGGGGGAAACAGAGGAAGGAACACACCAACAGAACACAGCTCACATAATCAACTGACTGATACAAGAACATGAGAGATCAGGGAACCAGTAGGGATTAGACCTGGTTCCACTACATATAAGTTATGGCTGAGTACCTTGGTGTTTTTGTGGAAATCCTAAGTGAGTACAGGGGCTGTGCATGACTCTTTGCCGACTTGTGTGACCCTGTTTCCCTATTTGGTTGCCTTTTACATACTTGATGTGATGATGGGTGCCTGATCTTATTGTAGCTTGTCATGCGATATTTGTTTGTTTTCCCTAGAAGACCTGCTCTTTTTTAGGTGGTAGGCTGGGAAACTTCAGTCAGTATATAAAAAGACACTGGAAAGTAAGTGGCACTTTACCTACTCTCATGCAAATGATTCTAGTCAAATTTAATGAATTTATTAAAATGACTTGAATGGACTTTTAGTAACTCCTTAACGATTTGGCACACTAGAATGATGACTGACTAGAGCGCTTCCAAGTTTTGGGGAGAGAAAAAGAGCTGTTGTGACTCATAGATACAGAAATCCTGTCATGTTCAGTAAAAACTGGTTGATCTTGTCTTCCCAGACCCCTAGCACCTACAAACATATTGGCTCCTTTCAAAGATGGTCCCTGGGCCTTTGGGAAATGACAAGTGATATGATAGTTACATTTGAAGCTGAGAACCTCACAGGAACTTAGTTTTGTTTTGTTTTGTCTTTTAATCATTTCGGACTTGTCTGCATTAATTCTCATCCATTGCACAAAGAAACATTTCTGTTGAAATCTCAGAGCTGAAATCATTTATGCTTAGAGAGATAGGAATTTAGAATATCATTAGATATTATGTCCATTTAGCTAAATAATAGTAGTAGGTTCAACCTTGGAGTCTATGAGTTAGTCAACTTTAGGTTCTGGTTCATACATACAGTTATAAAAGGTGTTCCCTCCTTCAAAATAATGTTTAGAATTAATCAGGATGTGGTTAGTTACTCAAAAATTACACCAATAGTTATATCTTATCATGACTTCTATCAGATTATCATTAATGTGTCACAATGCTCATGGTTAGATAAAAGTGTTTATCAATTTTTTTTCTGGAAGCCTATATAGCTCTATGGCATTATGAAAGGTAACCAGTAGAAATGAAGCTTCTTGGTCAATACCAACTTGATTGTTCTGTTACTAAAATATGTGGGATCATTTTGGCAACCAGTAACTTCTAAGAAGAGCCATAGCTCCAGTGTCAAATGACACCAATCATACCTTCTTAAACAAATATAATAAGGGGTATGTCATTTGCAACATATATTTAGTCTTTCGTTTTTAAGTTTGGAGAATATATTTCAAGTGAGGCACCATAAAAATGTAGAGGTGGCTATCACTTCACTTAGTTTGATTAAATTATTTCACAAAAGTTTTGATGAGTTATATTTCTATTTGTTTTTATTGAATATTTTTATTTACATTTCAAATATTATCCCCTTTCCTGTTTGTAACTCCCCTGTTCCATCACCCTCACCCTTCTTCTATGAGGGTGTTCCCCACAACCACATACCCCTTCCCTCCTCCCTGCTCTGACATTCCCCTAAACTGGGGGTCCATCATTGGCAGGACCAAGGGCTTCTTCTCCCATTGGTGCCCAACAAAGGTATCCTCGATTACATATGCAGTTGGAGCCATTGGTCTGTCAATGTGTACTCTTTGGGTGGTGGTTTAGTCCCTGGGAACTTTGGTTCGTTGGTATTGTTGTTCTAATGGGGTGGCAAACCCCTTCAGCTCCTTTAATCCTTACTCTAACTCCTCCAATGGAGACCCTGTTCTCAGTTCTATGGTTGGCTGCTAGTATTTGCCTCTGGATTTCTTGTGCTCTGGCAGACCTCAGGAGACATCTATATCAGGCTCCTGTCAACATGCAATTCTTGACATATTGTCTGGGCTTGGTGGCTGTATATATGATGGATCCCCAACATCTTCAGTTTTAACTGCACCATTTTCCAAGCACCTTCCTACCTCACCTCCCATCCATACCCTTACTTATACCTCTCTCACATTTTTTCTCTTTGCCTCCTTATCACCCATATTCTACAATCTTCTCACCCTTGATATCTTTCTATCCTACATGATCAATAAATTCTTCCTAGTTTTCTGTATTTTATACATACTCTACTGTAAATACATTTATTCAAAGATACAAGAAAAAGGAAATTTTTCTTTCTGGATCTGAGTTATATCCCTCAGCATAATGTATTCTTAAATTTAATTAATCCACCTTCAATGTATAATTTTGTATTTTTTATAGCTGAACAGAATTTCATGATGCATAGGTTTTTAATTTTTTATTGCTTGGTCATCAGTTGGTAACGGCTAGGCTCTTTCTTTTGCCTAGTTATTATGATAAGAAATTTAGGAACATGGTGCCTTTATAGTGAAAAATAAAAATCCTTTGGCTCTATATCCACAATGGTATAATTAATTAATATGGTAGATCTAGTTTTATTGAGAATTTGCCACACTAATTTCCACTGTGGTTGCACCATTTCATACTGTGGCAAATTGGGAAAGAGGGTCCTCCATCTTCCCACCATGACTGGCATTTGCTCTGTGTGTGCATTTCTTCCTTCCATTTTTTTTTAAATCTCAGTCATTTTGACAAGAAAAAAGTTGAAATTTCAAAATAGTTTTAATTTATATTTTTATGACAGTTAAGAATGGTGAATCTGATTCAAAAATATTCCTTTGTATATTATCTTTAAATTTCCTGTTCAGTTTGAGAGAAATGAGTCAATTTTCTTTAAGAATACTGGCCAGAGAAGGCCAAAGAGGATCTTGTAGATGACTACATATCCATGGGTAGAAGAGTAGCATAATTGGACTTAGTGTGTGGTTTTTTTTAAAGATATGAAGTTGGGAAGACTTAGGGTAGGTATAGAACCAAGAGAAATAAGAAGACACAGTTGGGGTGAATGTCATCAAATTACATTGCATGCATGTATGAAATTCTCAAAGAATAAAAAGTGTGAATTTATTTTATGTAAATTGTATTTCCATAAAGATACTGTTAAGTGCAGTAGGGTGAGAATGGGTGGGTTGGTAGGTTGGGGAGCACCCTCAGAGAGGCAAAGGGGATGGGGGAGAGGAAGAATGGGATGGGGCAGTTGTGGAGGAGTTACCGGGAAGGGGGATATCATTTGAGATGTAAATGAGATTTGCATAATAAATGAAAAATAAAAGGAATATGTATTATTCAAAAAATACTGTTAAATATGTGGAAGTGCTGAGGGAAGGCAGAGGAGTAGTGAAAAAGGTAAAAAAGAAGGGCTTTCATAGAAAAGGAAATGAATAGGAGAATAAGGTCAACATGATCAAAGTAGTGAAGTTATCAAAATGGCAATAAAAGAGCAAAATGATCAGAGTGAATAACAAGAACCAATGGTGAGTCAGCCTCTTGGACCCAGTTTCTATTTGTCTCCCAATTTTATCGTCAAAACAGAGACATAGGAAGCATAATGATTATGGGAAATCCCCTGAGAATATGAGCTTTGTTCTATACTATAAATACAGTGTAGTATGTATTTCGGTAGAATTACAATGCTTTTTAAATTAGATCTAGAGTATATTTCTGTGGAAATTTCTTTAAAATATGTGAAGCATGATCACACATTTTGTGACAGACTGCAATGTTTTGAAATAGCTTATGTTTGGCCACAAAATACACTAAATAAAGTAAAACACTGTAATATATTTTTATTGCTTTTATAGTAGCTTGTAAATAGGCCCTTCACTAGTGGGAAAATACCATAATATACTAATTCATGGGACAATACTAAATTTATGTCAGTAAGAGGACATAATTTAAACACTGTGAAGAACCTGTTTCATTTAGTTTTCCTGCACTGTATGCCTGTCTATAAAATACAGATATAACACCCTTGAGAAGGGTAAAACTTTAGACAGAGGGATAGATGGCATTCATTGATTAGTAGACCACTATCCATCATAAATCCTCAAAAGAATCAATTGGTTTTTCTACCTCAAATGATGCTCTTTACTCAAAGTGAAAACATTGATTACTTTTTAATTTATAATTCCTACCAAGTTGTTGAATATATGTCTATTCCCTTATATTTATGTGTTTAATATGTGGACTTTTAGAAAGAGACAAAAACTATGAAAGAAAATAACCAAGGTCTACAAATTATGTTAGTTTTTTTATTATAGTTGCACAAATAATTGAACAGAGATTATATATATTTCTACTAAGATAGATGAGTACAGCAAAAACAAGGTTTGTGAAGATCAGTCTATTTAAGTTTTTTTCATTTGGCTTTTGCCAAGGACCAGCTTGGGGCCGGGGTTCCTAGGTCCAAGTTGACAACCTGTGTTCTGCTTAATACAGATTTTCCTATCTGCTGTTTTCTATGTTCTACGTTCTCTCTGGAGATTTCTGTCTATAATATGCTTGCTGGCCATTCTAAGAGATCTCTTTGTCCATATCCTGCATGCTTTTGTGTGTGTGTGTGTGTGTTCTCCAGGAATTTTTCTTTCTATCCTAAAAAATTCTCTGCACAGCTCATCTTTCTTTATGATCTGCTTGAGACAGTTCTCCAAGCAGTTCTCTCTTGCTATTCAAAAAATATTCTCTAGATAGCTCACCTCCTGTAGAACACAGATCCAGTCTTTTATTTCACACATTACTCCAGGTTTTCATTTTGATTATCTTATGAACCAGCAGTCCATGACCCCAGCCTTTTGATTCTTAGGAATTGCAAGCACTTATTTTTTTCTTAACATTGTAAAAGAATTCAGAGATCGGTCTGCCTTTGGTAAACAAAAATGATAACCTAGATGAGTAAGACACTGTTCTGAAATTACCATTTCCATCACACCTGAATATAGCTTTGCACTCCCCAAGGCTGATCTTGAGCTCAGGAATCTATCTGCTTTTGTTTTTTATTTTATGTATTTTATATTTTATTGGTTCTTTTATTATTTACATTTCAAATGCTATCTCCCTTTCCATTTCCCCTCTACAAAATCCTCTATCCCCTCCCCCAACTCCTATCCCTGTGAGGGTGCACCCCACACCTTCTCGCCCACTCCAGCCTCAGTGCCCTAGCCTGTCTGCTTTTGTAAGGATAAATAAAAAAAACTAGCTAGGTGGGCTCTCCTTCGAGCACCTCTTCCTACATCTTGTTATCCCCTTCCTTAGTATCTTTCTGACAAGTTTCTCACAGTGAAGCTGTCTTGGTTCCTTTAGATTCATGAAGCCACTCATATAGTTCACACTGAATCCTTATTTTTGGATAGTTGAGAAATATCGAGTATTTTCGAACTCATATATTTAGAGCTCTTTTCCATAGCCTTAAGGACTGAACTGAAGGTTCCAGTGTGTACCATTTTGCTGAGACATAGCCACACCCTCAATTCCTTCACTGCTGTTTCTAATTATCATGGAGTCATTTACATAAACAGAGAGGACATTCCTCAGAGGAAAAGAGTCCTCCGCTGCTAGTGAGTCCAGAAAATATGTTTAGCATTGCACAAACAAGGTTTATGTCCACAGCAGCCATCAACCCTGGTGCATACCAGGGTCCCTTGCCCAGGAGAAGGAATCATGTCACTGTGTCCCCACCATGGCCATCCTGGGCTTGGTAGGTTTTCTTTTTTTCTTTACCTTTTTTTCTTTTTGTTTTCTGGTACTTTTGAGATTATTTTATAATCAGAACATTTTCCTTTCCCTTTCCTCCTTCCAAAACCTTCCATATATCCTCTTTGTTCTGTTACAAAATCACACCCCTCTTTTTCATTAATAGTCAATAAATGCATATATGTATGTGTGTATGCATATATAATCATAAATATACCTTGAGCACTCTCCATAATGATAGTTTAATATATGCTTTCAGGGATGACTATTTGGCTCCTCACAATCAATTGTTAAACTCTTCCCAGAAGAAAATAACTTCTACTCTCAGCATTTGCCTGTAGCTCTTCATATAGGGTTGAGGGTTGAAGCCCTTGGGCTTTCCTCTATCCTCTTTCCTATGTTGTACTGTAGTGCCAGGGGAATGTTACTGATTCCCCCAAAAAACAGACAGTAGGGACTGATGTAACTCTGAGCAGGGTCTTTATTTTATTTGAGCTAGCTCAGTCCTCCACCCTCAGCATACCATTGTCACACAGGTTTGTTTTCATGTGCAGAAGCCCAGACTATCTATTGGGGTAAGGCTTTGTCATAAGCAGTGAATAGGGGTTAGGTAGAGAATGTGCAAGCATGCAATTGGATTGTGCTGGTAGTAATATCATAAACTAAATTTCTGCTCCCTTCTGCATTGTGTGGTCACTAGGCAGGAAATAGACTTGCAATCCGGGGTTGTAGGTCTGTTGGGGAATAACCTGGAGATGCTCGTCTTGTTGGGGATTAGCCTAGAGACTGGAGCTAGGATCAAGTTTGTTGGGGGTCAACTTGGAAACTAATGCTAGGTACCAGCCTGTTAGTTTACCTGACTTAAAATTTAGGTAAAGTTCTCTAAATGGAGTCAGAACTTAAAAGATTTGACTCTCAGTACTACATAGTACTTTAATGTTGAATTCTGACAAAAACAGTTAAGCTACTTTTCCCTAAGAACATGTAATAGAGGTTTTAAAAATCCACTGTCTTGAATGAGTGATATAAGTGCATGCAAAAAAGAAAGATAAATTCATGACACAGTGGAATTTATATTTTAAAAATCTAGTGCATCATATGAAACTATGTTAATAGTTATGGCATATATAAGATCTATAAGATATGTAAGGTCATGCCACGGAAAACATCAGCCTTAAGAGAGGAGGTAAACCTAACCCTAGCAGAGAATAGTAGGGATTTTTCTTTTTTTAAAAAAGAATGTTGCTTCTGCCAGAGACTGCCCCACCTGGGGATCTATCTCATATTCAGCCACCAAACCCAAACACTATTTCTGATGCCAATAAGTACTTGTTGACAGGAGCCTGATATAGCTGTCTCCTGGGAGGCTCTGCTAGAGACTTACCAATAGAGATGTGGGTGCACACAGCCAACCATCAGACTGAGCACAGTGACCCCAATGAAGGAGTTAGGGGACGGACTGCAGAAGATAAAGGGATTTGGAACCCCATAGCAAGAACAACAATATCAACCAACCAGACTCCCTAGAGCTTCCCGGGACTAAACCACCAATCAAAGAGTACACATGGAGTGACTCATGGCTCCAGTTGCATATGTAGCAGAGGAAGTAATTACCTAGCATCAAGGGGAGGGAAGGTCCTTGGTCCAGTGGGGCTTGATGCCCCAGTGTAGCGGAATGCCAGGAAGGAAAGGAAGGAGTGGGTAAGCATCCTCATAGAAGCAGGAGGTCAGGAATTGGATAGGGGTTGTGTGGAGAGGAAAACCAGGAAGGGGGATAACATTTGAAATGTAAATAAATAAAATAACCCCCAAAAGAAAGAAAAAGGAAAAGAATGTTGCTTCTGGTATATCAATCACTCTCCAGCAGGAGGCTGAACATTTCAAAAACATGCCAGTAGCAGAAACTGGATTCTATGAGTTACAAACAAAACAAAATAAAATCAAACAAACAAAAATAACAACAATAACAATAACAAAACACAATTGAATTGTTAGGAAAAGAGGGTAGATCTAGGGGCAGGAGAAGATTAGGGAAAAGAGAATGTAAAAATAACACATTGTAAAAAAATTCTAAGAACTAACAAAATCTCAATGATTTAGTCTCCTAATTAGTCATTCAGTACAAAACAAATAGCATTTATAAACCTATGCATGTATATGTAACAATAACAGTCAAAGAGAAAGAGACCTTGAATTTGAGCTAGTGAGGGGACACATAGCAATCATAGAAGGAATGAGACAGAAGGAGGGAGTGGTATAATTATCTTCTGATGTAAAAAATTATACATATGACAACTTTATATATAAGTGACAAAAGTGTAATGTAACCATTAATTTATTCTATAGGTAAATAAATTATATATTATATAGGTGGACTGAAATATCGCACATACATTAAAAGAAATTAAATATCAAGGTATGAGAAGACATGATGAATATTAACAACCAAAAAGACAGTAAAGAAGCCTATATACTATATTATCCCAATAAGTTTGAAAATGACATAACTGAAGGCAGACAGAAGTTCTGTGGTTGTTAACAGTTAAAGAAAATGAATTGTGAATGGTTAGAAGATGACGCATTGGACAAGAAAAGCTATTATGTAAGTTATATATTATGTCAGGATAAATATATGTCATTACTATTCATGTCATAGAATTTATACCATGAGTAGACTCCAATTAAACTTAATGAGTTTGGATTTTAATGATATGTTAATATTTATTATTTCATCTGAACAATTGTGCCATTATAAGATGTCAATGTGAGAGGCTTTACCTGGGGAGAAGAGAAAGGTTGTATATAAGCTTTTTAAATAAATTTTGTTTTGTATTGCTGGTATTGAACTGGTCTAATACCCTCTGAAAAATATGTCTAATAACAAGACACACATATACTTTCATACATGTACCATGCTAGTCAATCTGAAATTGTTAAAGGGAGCAACCAGAGTGGTGTGCAATGGAACATTTGTTAGTTTATTCTGTTTAGTTATTTATGTAATTTCTAAATGCAATCAACAGAGAACCCCTGCATTAGCCTTCAAATGTGTCTGTCTTACTCTATTTGGACTTCTACAATAAAATCCCTGTAAGATATATGGTTTACAAGTGGAGAGATGGAAATACATATTTAGGTTCTAGTGAGAACCTGTTCTTCATCCTTACACCGCACAATGATTAATTACCTCTCAGTTTCTATTGCCGAGCCACTAATTACCATCAGAACAATCAGTCTGGAGGTTCCTCAGAAAATTGGACATTGAACTGCCTGAGGATCCAGCTATACCTCTCTTGGGCATATACCCAAAAGATGCCCCAACATATAAAAAAGACACGTGCTCCACTATGTTCATCGCAGCCTTATTCATAATAGCCAGAAGCTGGAAAGAACCCAGATGCCCTTCAACAGAGGAATGGATACAGAAAATGTGGTACATCTACACAATGGAATATTTTCAGCCATCAAAACAATGACAATGAAATTGTAGGCAAATGGTTGAACTGAAACTATCATCCTGAGGAGCTAACCCCTAATCACAGAAAAGACATATGGTATGTACTCATTGATAAGTTTTATTAGCCCAAATGCTTGAATTACCCTAGATGCCTAGAACAATGAAACTCAAGACGGATGATCAAAATGTGAATGCAGATCGCTTCCTGAGAGACACAGCCAGAATACAGCAAATTTGCCAGCAGGAAACCACTGAACTGGGAGAACAGGACCCTGTTGAAGGAATCAGAGAAAGAACTGAAGAGCTTGAAGGAGCTCGAGACCCCCATTACAGCAATGCCAACCAACCCAGAGCTTCCAGGGACCAAGCCACTACCCCAAAGACTATACATGGACTTGGACTCTGACCTAGGGTTGCAAATGAATATCCTAGTAAGAGCACCAGTGGAAGTGGCAAGCCCTAGGGTCCTGCTAAGACTGAACCCCTAGTGAACTAGACTGTTGGGGGAGAGGGCAGCAATGGGGGGGAGGGTTGGGAACACCATAAGGAAGGGAGGGGGAGGGATGTTGCCCGGAAACCGGAAAGGTTCTAAAATGTTAAGAAATACCAAGTTAATAATAATAAAAAAAAAAAAAAGAAAGAAAATGGCAAAAAAAAAAAATAAAAAAAAAAAAAAAAAGAAGAGTTCCAGTATCGTTGCCTGTTCTACTGTTCCTCTGCAATGACTCAACTCTTGATCCACAGTTGAAGGGTAAGCTTCCAATGCAGAGGGTTTAGAAGATCCACTGTAACCACAGAATCCTCCTACCAAAGATAATGTCTTCTTTGCTGTAGGATGTAAATTTAGGTTTTAATAGAGTACTTAAAAGCTGAGCTATGCAAAAGTGGTTTTTCAAAGAACGTGACTTGCACATTTCACATTATAACTTTAAAAAGATACTTTCCTGAGGTTACCCAGTGTGTATTTAAAAGCAAAGTAGATATTGAAACATGTAATATGAATAATTCATCATTTTCCCCAAGTCTTAGAATTAAGTGACCTAGAATAATGTGAGCGAGCTGCATCGAGCAAGTCAATATACATTAGCGCTGTCTCTGTGATAGTCAACAAAGATTGGAAATCAGTTAAACTTTCATTAGCAGTAGAATGAAGAATTGGAAAATATTACAGGATAAGTTGATAATAATGAACAGCCTGCAACTACCTGAACATTTATACAATGTTTGGAATTATACTGAAAGAGAAAGCACATATCAGAAGATAAAAGTACAGGAACCCAGAGGGATGACTCATTAAGTGTTTACACTTGTGTGATAGCATAATAGTGTTGTCAGTTTGGCAGGGTCCAGAATCACATGGGAGCTGTGCCTCTCAGAATGTTTGTGAGGACTTACCATAAATGCAGTGGTTAACATGAGAGCAACTGCCCACTGCAGGCAGGATCATTCCCTATAAAGGGAAGGTTGGATTATATAAATAAAGGAAGGCAACTAACTGAGAGTAGTAAACTCACTCTCATTCCATTCTGTTCCCTGAGTGTGAATGTGAAGTGATGAAGTAAAACTATTTGGAAATACTTTCTCATATCCTTTTACTATGCTTCTGTTTTTATTTAACTCTCATTAAAAATGAAACTTTCTTCCTATAGGTTAATAAAGCTGTCTCTACAGTTCTCATCATTAGTAACAGAGAATCAGGGATCAGTGGAGAAGGCATTGTCATCATGAAGTGTTCAAGTCCCAAACTGAAGGCAAGACTCTCTTTCATGTTTCCGACTTTCACAGAGAATATTTTCTGGGGGACGATCTATGCTGATGTCCAGGGAATTTCTTACTCTGTATTCAAGATATCTGGCTTGAAAACAGACATACCCTCATTTACAGTATGATCTGTCTGGAGTACAGACACACCCTTACTACACACCTTTAATCTCAAACAATGTAGGTAAGGTTAGTTTGTAGAAGGAAGCAGCCATGTTGGGAAGTGATATTTAAACAGCAGACAAAGTGACTTCTCAGAGAAAGATTTGATACAATGAGTCAGAGATGCGCTATGTCCAACTCATGGGTATAGGACAAGAACTGTTTAGGTGAACAGCACAGAGTCAAGGAGAGGGCAGTTCAGTGGGTATGGTTCCGTTGAGTTCAGGTAGTGCAGTGGAACTCAATTGATTTCCATTCAGTGCAATTCAGTCGAATGCAGTTAGGTTCACTTAGGTTTGTGCAATTCTGTTCAGATCCATTCAGGTAGTGCGGTCAATGCAGTGCAGTGCATGGAATTCAAAGGTAGTTTTCTCAAGCAGACTAATTCACTCAGAAGCTAAAGAGAAGCCACTTTGAATCAGTCAGCCTGAAGAGGAGTTTGGCTCATCGCAGCTGAGTGAACCAATCAACTGAAGTTCTGAAAGAACTAGAAATGGTGAGCTTACTCAAAAGTAAGTTCCCAAGAAGATAACTATAGCCCTCTACCACAAGAGATTGTCCATCTGTATAACTTCAAATAAATACAAACGGAAGCTCTGTAGTCTTTCCTCTGTGGTTTGCTTGACTGAGTTCATTGCCTTGGTAAGAGCTCAGGATACTACATGTACCATTGGGCAATCCAGGCCAGTACGCAGTAGTTTCACATAGTTTCTACAGGCAAAATTTTGAATATGCTTCAGCTTTAGTGTGCTGATAAATATTTGATTCCTCTCCAGTTTAGATCTAGTGTGCATTTAGCAAATGAGTATTTTGTGCATACCTTTTGTAATTGCATTTTCATTTCTCTTTGTAATTTTCTGAAATTAAGTTTTTTTTATGTAAATGATAATATATATTTTAACTGTCAAGTCTTTTGGCAGGAATGACTGCCATAGTCCACTATTAATATCAGTGTATGAATGTTCCAGTTGCTCCAGTTTCTTCCAACAAGGGTTTTTCATCACTCATCAAAATGCTTCCTTTTAGTCAACAGAGGACGAGTGATAAAAGATCTCCAACTAGTTCTAGTGTGAAGAATATGAGATTGTAGCTTTCTCTGCTTCGAATGGAACATATATGCCCTTCCCTAACACTCAAGAATCCTTATGGAAGAAGAGAGAAAGATTGTGAGAACCAGAAGTAATGGAAATCTACAGGAAAACGTTGTTTGCTGGAAATTATGTGGTCATTGCACACATGGATTCATGGTGGCTGTGAGAGTTTGAGCATGTAGTTAGAAGAAAATGTGTTGTGAGGAGATGAGAGTTTAGAAAGGATGAGATGAGTACTAGATTGACTAAACTGAATAATATACATGTATGAATTTCTCAACTGAAATTATTATTGTATAATATTCTTCAATTTGCCATTTATGTATAAAATGATAACAGTCTAATTTAGTTTCAACTTGTATTGATTTTTATTTTCACTACAGTTTTTTGTGAAGATGTTTCAGTAAAACTTAGTTGTTGGGTCTTTTATCATTATGTAAAATATGAATAAAATATTTTTGACAGATACCTTTTTCAATCTGAGAAAATTTTGTATTATTCCTAGTTTTCTAAAAGTTATCTTTATTAGTCATAAGTACAAAGTAGGATCAAGTTACTTTTGAAGCAGAACTTTTGTTTTATGTTCTCAGAATGTATTGAGTAAAGTCATCTTAAAATATTAAGCTAACATTGCATGTCTTACATAAGTACTTCATGACGATACATAATCCCTGTGCACTGATAGATTCAACTTGCTGTTTTGTTTAAATGCTTTACATTCATGAAGTAGACAGTTTTGTTGTGTTCTTGCTTCCTTTCCATCTAGATGCTTATCAATGAGGTGGTAAAATTAACAGAAAACATCTTTTCTCTAGTATTATTTAGAATACCAGTTAATTTTTAAATATTGGTGTATTTCTTGGGCGAAGTAGAAGTACTTGGTTCGTCTGGCTTTCCTATGAGAAAATTTGCATGTAAAGATTTGTTTTTCCTCTTTTTTTAAAAAAAATTGGTTATTGTATTTATTTACATTTCCAATGTTATCACTCTTCCCAGTTTCCCCTTCTATCTCCGACCCCCATTGCCTGACTCTATGAGGGCACCATCTATCTATTCACCAACTCCCACCCCACTACATTTCCCTAGACTGGGTTATCAAGCCTTCATAGAACCAAGGGGCTCCCCTCCCATTGATGCCCGATAAGGCCATCCTCTGCTTCATATGCAGCTGGAGCCATGGGTATCCCCCTCCCCATGTATATTCTGTGGTTGGTGGTTTAGTCCCTGGGAGCTCTAGGGGCTCTGGTTGGTTGATATTGTTGTTCTTCCTATGGGTTTGCAAACCTTTCAGCTCCTGCAGTCCTTGCCCTAACTCCTTCATAGGGATCCTCATGCTCAGTCCAATGTTTGGCTGTGTGCATCTGCATCTGTATTTGTCAGGCACTGGCAGAGCCTCTCAGGGCACAGCTATACCAGGATCCTTTTAGTAAGTGCTTCTGGGCATCAGCAATAAGTCTGGGATTGGTGTCTGCAGATGGAATGGATCCCTAGGTGGGGCAGTCTCTGGTTGGCCTTTCCTTCAGACTGCTCTACCCTTTGTCCCTGAATTTCCTTTTGACAGGTTGAATTCTGGATTATTATTTTAGAGGTGAGTGGGTTGTCCTATCTCTCAACCTGGGGACATGTCTATTCTTTTCACTCCTCATAGTGATGGATGCTCTTCTTCCTTTTTTAAATATACATTTTTATTGGTTCTTTGTGATTTTCCCATTATGCGTTTCTATCCCAGTCATCTCCCCATCCCTTCATATGTACCCTCTGGCCTTCAACTTCCACCCCGAAAGGCAAACAAAATCTCATTGTGGAAGCTGTAATATGTCAGTATGTTTCATTTTATACATATAGCCTCTGGTCCATACATCACTACTTGCAAATATTCAATTTAAAAAGCCATTGGTTCGGTTTGAAGCCTCTGGTTTTCTCTACGCTCTCAATATTGGGTCCTCACTTTGTCTACTCTCTGGTATTCTATTATTAACCCGTGTTATGTAGATTCTGCCACTTTGGATCTGTTGGACAGGACCTTTTATGTGCTCTAGCTATTCATAGATGGGGTAGATGTTGGAGTGGGCCAACTCAAAGGCCTAGGTCTGGGTCTTGGGGGTGGCTGAGCTGGTCAGTATACCAGATCTCCCTCACGCAGCACCAGGGCAAGCCCTCCAGCACTGTGCTAGCTAGCTCAACCCATGGGTCAGCAAGCAAGTCACAGAATCAGACCTCCAGCTCTCGTGCCCTACGGTGAGTCCATGACAACCACCACTACTACCACTACCACCATCAGGGTCAGTTCTACTGTGCTGCCTAGGCCAGGACTAGGACTGTATCCCAAGTTTTGCAGCCAGTGAGGGGCCACAAGTTCTGAGGGGTGAGAGGGGGCAGTCTTTCTTCCTCGTTTTTATCAGAGTGTCTTACAGAATGTGTTCAGATTTTTTCCTTTTATTTTTTTAGAGGTTCATGTCTGGATTTATATTCTTTAATTTTGCTGTGTTCTGGACAATATTCTAAGGAAAAACTTTTCTGAGAAATGCTGCTTAAATTTGCTTTCTTTAAAAATGAAATTTACCCTTTCTGGTTTCTGCCTGTGCGTGGAGCTGACACGGGCTCACAGCACTCTGTACCCAAACCCCGTTGGGGAGAGAGAGTTGTACTCTCAGAAGTGAGGACAATCCTGAGTGCACAGGGGAGACTAATACTTATGCTGATATTCCTGGCCTAAGAGGAACCCACCTAGAGTCCTCTGGACACAGGAGCCTAAGAGCATTCAGGGAGAGGATCCTTCAAGTCTTTGTCTGCAGCCAGAGCTGAAGGCCAGTTACCTGGAGCTCTGACAAACCTGAGAGCAGAGGTAAGACCAACTCTTCCTCTCTGAGCAACCCACCTAGAGGCCTGAGGACACGCAAACCCAGGAGCAGTCTGGGTAAGGATCACCTGGAGCTGACTGGACCACACAGCTTTTTGTACCCAGACCCAACTGGCATAAAAGGAGTCTACAGGAGTGCTGACACACAGACTTATAGGAGGGTCAAGCCATTGTCAGAGACAGCAAGACCAGCTAACAGCAGAAACAACCTGATGGCAAGAGGCAAGCACAGGAATCTAAGCAACAGAAACCAAGACTACTGGCAACAAAAGAACCTAGTTCTCCCACCAAAGCAAATACTGAATATCCAAACACACCAGAAAAGCAAAATTTGTATTTAAAATCACATCTCATGATGATAGAGGACTCTAAGAAGGACATAAATAACTCCCTTAAAGAAATACAAGGTAACACAGGCAAAGAAGTAGATGCAATTAGAGAGGAAACACAAAAGTTCCTTAAAGAATTACAGGAAAACACAACCAAACAGGTGAAGGAATTGCACAAAACCATCTAGAATTTAAAAATGAAAACAAAAATAATCACAAAAGGAGACAACGCTGGAGATAGAAAACCTAGGAAAGAGATCAGTAGTCATGAATTCAAGCATCACCAACAGAATACAAGCAATAAAAGAGAGAATCTCAGGGGAGGAGGATACCATAGAAAACATTGACACGGCTGTCAAAGAAAATGTAAAATGCAAAAAGCTCCTAACCTGAAACATTCATGAAATCCAAGATGCAATGAGAAGATCAAATCTAAGGATAATAGGTATAGAAGAGAATGAAGATTCCCAACTTAAAGGGCCAGTAAATATCTTCAACAAAATTATAGAAAAAAACTACTTCCCTAACCTAAAGAAAGAGATGCCCATAAACATTCAAGAAGCCTACAAAACTCCAAATAGATTAGATCAGTTTCAATAAATGGTGCTAGTTCATCTGGAGATAAGAATGTAGAAGAATGCAAATTGATCCATTCTTTTCATCCTGTACAAAGTGTAAGTCCAAGTGGATCAAGGACCTCCACATAAAACCAGATTCACTGAAACTAATAGAAGAAAGGTAGGGGAGAGTCTTGAACACATGGGCACTGGGAAAATTTCCTGAACAAAATACCAATGGCTTATGCTCTAAGATCAAGAAGCAACAAATGGGACTGCATAAGATTGCAAAGCTTCAGTAAGGCAAAGGACACTGTCATTAGGAAAAAAAATGGCATCCAACAGATTGGGAAAAAAAATGTTAAAAATCCTATATCTGATAGAGGGCTAATACCCAATATATACAAAGAACTCAAGAAGTTAGAATCTAGAGAATCATATAACTCTATTAAAAATGGGATACAGAACTAAACAAAGAATTCTCAGCTGAGGAATAATGAATGGCTGAGAAGCACCTGAAGAAATGTTCAACACCCTTACTCATCAGGAAAATGCAAATCAAAACAACCCTGAGATTCCACCTCAAACCAGTCGAATGACTAAACTACAAAACTCAGGTGAAAACAAATGCTGGCAAGAATGTGGAGAAAGAGGAACACTCCTTCATTGTTGATAGGATTGCAAGCTGGTACAACCACTCTGGAAATCAATTTGGAGGTTCCTCACAAAATTGGACATAGAACTACCTGAGGACACAGCTATACCAGTTATTGGCATACACCCAAAAAACACTCCAACATACAACAGGGACACATGTTCCACTATGTTCATAGCAGTCTTATTTATCATAGCCAGAATTTGGACAGAACCCAGATGTCCTTCTACAGAGGAATGGATATAAAAATTGATGTACATCTACAAAATGAATATTAAAACAACTATTAAAAACAATGACTTCATGAAATTCATAGGTAAATGAAAGAATCTAGAAAATAGCATCCTGGGTGAGGTAACCCAATCACCGAGATCACACACATGGTATGCTTTCACTGATAAGTGCATATTAGCCCAAAAGCTCGGATTACCCAAGACACAATACACAGACCACAGACCACATGAAACTCAAGAAAAAGGATGACTAAAATGTGGATGCTTGAGTACTTCTTATAAGGGGGAACAAAAATATCCATGGGAGGAGATAGGGGCACGAAGTTTAGAGCAGAGACTGAAGGAATGGCCATTCAGAGCCTGCCAGACGTGGGGATCCAGCCCATATATATACAGCTACCAAGACCAGATAATATCGCTCATGCCAAGAAGTGAATGTTGACAGGAGCTTCATAGACATCTGAAAGGCTCTGACAAAGCATGACAAATAATGGGGGAATGCTTGCAGCCAATAATTGAACTGAGAATGGGGTCCCCATTGGTGGAGTTAGAAAAAGGATTGAAGGAGCTGAAGGGGTTTGCAACCCCATAAGAACAACAATACCAACCAATCAGAGTTCCCAGGTATTAAACCTCCATTCAAAGAGAACACATGGACAGACACATGGCTCCAGCTGCATATGTAGGAGAGGATGGCCTTGTTGGACATCAAAGGGAGTAAAAGCCCTTGTTCTTACCAAGGCTGGATCTCCCAGGATAGGGGAATGTCATGGCGGGTAGGCAAGAAGGGATGGGTAGTTGAGGGGGAACACCCTCATAGAAGAAGGGGGAGGAGGATGGGATAGGGGATTTATGGACAGGAAACCAAGAAACAGGATATTTGAAATATAATTTAAAAACAATATCCAACAAAAAAAAAGAAATTTTTACCTAATCTGTAACCAAGTTATAAATGTTGTTTGTGGTTATTCACAACTATGTAAATTTTGGGCATACATACTGTGTACTTCTCCTGTTTTAACTAACCAATCTCTAAGAAACCCATTATAATCTGTCTTACAATGCTTTAAACTACCAATGTAATTAATGGCTACAAGTTCAGTTGAATGCTTATCCTTGGTGTCACCTTGTCCCCTAGTCTTCATTTGTGACTCATTTAAACCCCTGACTCAGAAGAATATATTTGTGAATAAAATGTGGTGGCTAGACTTACAACCAATGACTGAACAAAGTGAAGCTTTAGAAGTGACCCCCTGTGCAAGGCAAGCATTGACGGCAACATGTGAGTATAGATGCCTAATGTTTGATGGTGTCTTTATATGTTGCTGTAAGTCAGTAGGTCAAAACAAACAAACAAAAATAACAACAGTTCCCTCCCATTTGAGACTCTTGTAATAAATTAATTAAGAAAATTATTTTCCTTATTTCCTGTTGATACCTTATTTGCTTCTTGGTGATTACATTCAAGTACAGCCTCTATTACAGAAATCCGACTGTAGACTACTAAGAGGAGGAGGAGGAAGAGGAGGAGGAGGAAGAGAGAGAGAGAGAGAGAGAGAGAGAGAGAAAGAGAGAGGTGTCCAAATTGTGGTACCCGTATAGCATTGTTAAACTAGTAATGGCCAGCACCCTAAATATAAATTGAGTCTTTCCCGGACCTGCATCCTTGCCAGAAGCCATAAATCAGTATTCTTACCAAATTTGTAAGAGTTCTCTTCAATGGCTTTCTGTGTAGTTTGTTACTTTATGGAGACAGAAGGGTTAGGAGATAGAGTGTCACAGACAACTTTGTTCTCAACTCCAAGCTTACGGTCATCAATACAATGACAGCAGTTGCTTCAGTTTCTTATTTTATAAAAAATCAAAACAAAACACGTTTACAGTCAACAGGAGCACAAGTCAGGGCCTTATAGTTTCTGGGAACAGAAAAGTCCACAGATTTCAGCATGATCTCCAAGGTTATTGTAGACCATAGACATCAACACAGCCCTTTGCATGGGCCCAGACATTATCATAGCTCTCAGTGGCAGCAAACATCACCCACATCAATATAGACCCCAGAAATTGCCCTTCCCCAAGACATCAACATGGATTTAGACTATTGCACAGATCAGGGACATCTGCATGGCTTTCAGTGGTAACATGAGTCAAGTACCAGATGCAGTAGGACCACAAACTGATATGGTCCTCAGAGAGCCCTGGTCTGGTCATCACCAAGGTCTCAGATGGCGGCACAGTCCACACACATCAACATAGCTCCTGGTGGCAGCATTGCCTCTGGACATCAGAATGGACTCAGAAGGTGGTCCAGAACAAGTGTATGGCCTTTTGTGGTACCTTGGGCCAGGGACATCAACATGGCTCCTGGATCCTGTGGAAATCTACATGGACTCCCAGCCTCAATACTACCTGGGACAGTGGATCATGGATACCAAAGATGCTTCGGGGGAGGGGGGAAGGCAAACCATAGAGGTATTTCAAGAATGTTAGAAAGTAAAGCATTGTTAATATAGGATGTCTTTGTTCATAACCAAAGTAATTGTGCATCTAGGCAATGCCATCAGGCGCTAAGGGGGAGTTCAAGCTCTTGGCTGCTGAACACGACTTGTCAGCATTACTCAGCGATGGCAGATTCCCCAGGCTACCCTCGCGTTCTCTCATGCTGTGTCTCCAGATTTGACACTCTCGCTTACTCACTGCTCCGTTCCTCCATGTTTCCCCCTTTTCTATCTCATATTCATTCGCAGTGGCATTAGAAACTGCATTACAACAAGTCATTGCTCTGTTTCAAAGTTTCTGATTTCTGACACACCATAAATAATGACCATCACTGAGACTTGTCTCAGATAACCTGTGGTTGCCCAAAATCACAGTGGTCTTGTTCATCTTGACATCTCCCTACCCTCTATGCCAACTGCCTCCCCCTTTCCTTTCCCCAACAAGGCAACTCCATGCTAATGGTCTGCTGTTGGGCCTAGGACCAGTATTATTCAGTAATAACATCTGCTTCTGTACATCTAGCATCTCTACTCTCTCCAGCTACTCCTAGGTGAAGTGGATGTTGTAGTAGACTGACTGACTCAAAGCACTGGGTATGAGCCAGGATGGCACCTTGGTGGGTCACCCTGTGCCTGGGTCTGTTTTCCAGATGTCATGAGCAGGTCTGAACTTCCTTATTTTTTGAAAAAAATAGTATTTCTGGTTTTATAATGAAAAGATATTTGAATATATGAAAAATGGTATTTGGTTCCCACAAATACTTGAAGTATTTTAAGTGAAAGAAAACTAACATAATAGCCAAATTTGACAATTGCCTGTGTGATTTTTAAATGAGACATATAATATAGGTACATTTACTTCACATTGAGCGATGATTAAGCAAAGAATCTCAGCATTTGGCTGCTGGGCATTGAACAACTTATTAATATGTTTTCCCCTCAGTTTCTACATGTAGAAATAGGAAAAAAAAGAAGCAAAAAACTGAAATAGCAAAGTGACTGTGTCACTAAATTTAACTGTTCAAAGACAGTGTCACAATCCACGTTACTGAGTGTGGTCCTATTCAACATATGAGTTGCAATGCATGAGGATTTTACACCCTGAGGTCCTTTTTACATTTTCTTACAGGCATCATTAATTTTTGTTGTTTAGGAAATGTTTAAGAAGCATTAGTGAATGCTGGCCTCATTTGTGAGTAAGAAAGTGGAGTTTCCAGCATCATTGAATTTGGCTCCTCTATGAACACATTGTTGATGATATTAAGCAAAAACATGACAGATGGTATAATGAAATTTGAGCATTCAGCAGGATGTAGAAAAACAGAGTCTAGAAAAACAGAGTCTAGAATGCTAAGAATGCTAGAGATTTCAGTGTGTTACCTGTCTTTAAGAGAGTTGCCTCTGCATTGGTTTTCTCTAGGCAATGACAACAGCTTTTGAATTTTTAAAGAGTCAGTCTCATTTAAAAATGATGCTTTAGTCGATTTCCTATATACACTATGCATTTTTAATTGAAAGCAAACTTTTTTTACACAAAAGAAGCATAACTGAAAATAACTTCCAATATCTTTGAAATACCTGCAAAAATGCACTGAGAACGTGGATGATTCTAAAAAGCAAATGAGTAGTTGAAAAGACCAAAAATAACCTGGAGCTAATTTTCCATTTATGTTTATTTCTCTTAAATTGAATGAGCCATTACACTATATATCAAAATACGAATGTAAATATTTTGTTCAATACTATTCATTTCATTTTCATAATGTGCACTAATGGAATTGACTTGGAACATCAATCTTCCTTCCTTCAAAACATGAATTATCCAATATATTTAGTAGATTAAAAATACAAGTATGACAGTGGTTGTCTTAGACCTGAACTACAGGGCATTTGCTAAGATTCATATGATTACAATGTGCTTCAAGCAGAGAACCCCCTAACCTATTTTCAACAATTAAAATATTTTGTTTTTATAAACATCTCATTATAAAATACTTAATATTCATACTTGTTTTAGATACAGAGGGATGAAATTAATTTGTGAATATTAGTTGATAATTTAATTATATTTGGCAGTAACAATGTTATCGCTATTACCATGAACATAGCATACATTCCTTTTGGTTTTAATATCTTATTTTTTCAGCACTAGATTTTTCATTGTTCCTATTATTAGGCCCCCACACTTCAAACATATTGTAAAAAGACAATTATGATACTTTCGGTAATTGGCATTTCTCAAGTCAGTAGGTTTAGCTATTTGTTTTGCTTAAAAGGTTTGTTTATAAAAATAGATGCCAGTCAAAGCCAGCAACAGCTGCTGATAGTAACCCTAATGATGTAGTGTAATTTGCACCTAGTGTTTCTCCACAGCTCGTTATAACTTCATGGCATTAGAAGACAACTGTAGCAGAGAATTTATGTGGGTATTATGGGGTCAGTAATCTACCTCTAAGATTTTTACCTTACGGTTTTTGATCAACCCCTTCCTGGTCTGACTGCTTCCCATTTGTTGGACTTCACTGCCACTATGTGCCAATCTTTCAACCTGTGATGGCTGTTGGGGTTGAAACCAACCTGCAGAGGTCAAGCGCAGCACCCAGTGATGAAAGCTGAAACTGATAGGTGTAGAAGACAAAGCTGCTCAAACTACTTTATTTTAAGCACTACCATGATAGCTCTCAGCATACTGTACCTGGACCATTGTTGTTCTACTTTGGTGTCCTTGGCAGCAAATGGTTTGTCCATATGTTCATATACACTTATCTTCTCTTTCTTCTTTCTACCCTTTGAATCTCACAAAATCCACCCTTTTCTTTACTACAAATACTTTTTTTAACAGCTTTGCTGCTGTCATTTATTTTGTAACCAGTAATTATAATAAGGCTGTATTTCTCTACCTTGAAGATCTTACATTCCCAAGTCTGTTCCTTAATGTCAGTCCTAAACACACAGGGTAGTGCTAATCACTGTTGTCTTTGGGAAACAATAATTTTCAAGCAAGGCTTCCAAACAGGCCAAATGACAAGAAGACTCTTGATGTGTATGCTGGGCTGAGGAAAATGCGGGCTCACTCAAGGTGCATGCTCAGCTGTTAACAGGCGAATCTCACAACCAAAGATACAAGTACACTCATAATGGTGTGGTAATAGGAAGGAGGATCAGGCACATTGTTAAGTTTCTTTGGGATTACAATCATGTTGTTGTTGTTATCTATCTGAGACATTTACTAAGAGAAGTAGGGGGAGAGAGAGAGAGAGAGAGAGAGAGAGAGAGAGAGAGAGAGAGAGAGAGAGACAAAGAGAAGAAGAGAAACAAAAAAGAAAAAGACAGAAAGAAGAAAGAAAGAAAGAGCCAAAAAGGAATATCTTACAAAGTTGAAGTAGTTTCTGAACTGTTCATATTTTACAAAGACAAATGTAAGTTTTCATGTGCTCAATTTGAACATATTTTACATTACTCAGACTCTTAACTGTTAACAGTCAGCTAGGTATAAAAGAAAAGAAAATAATTTCATGGAAGAAAGTCGTCAACCTTAAGTAGGCCTTTTCTTTAAAAAGGAAATTATTTACCCGGTTGGAAATGTTTTTTTACATATATTTAATTTCTGAAGTCTGGCCGGTTGAAATTAAAACTCATTTTCATTTCTATTTTGTTTTTACCCAGAGGCCATATTACTCAACATAGCTGTCAACAATATTGATGACAGAATGCTAGGGAACTTCTCTCCTCTCCCTCTTGCCTTGTTTATGCAGCAACATCTCATTACCACAGGCCAGAGAGGCTCTGAATAAATCTGTGATTTCCTCCCCCTCCATTGTAATGCTTCATTCCAATGTCATGGCCACAGCAGGCAATGCCACAGTCACTGCATAAACAGTGGGATTTGCTGTTTTTTCATTATAACAAATCATGCACAATATTTTAGTACCCCATTTAGCTATAAATACAATGGTTATATAAGATTGTGTAAGTATCTGTAGAAAGAGAAGTCAGCCAATCTTTCCCAGAAGAAACCCAGCATTGAAGCAGCCGAGGAACCTTCTTTTTGTTGCTCCTGCACTTTTGCACCTGCACCTGAGGATCTAGAAGTGGTTATGTCCCTTGTAGACAGAGCGTCTCAGAAAGGAAGGTTTCCCAGAAAGCTAAAGGATATCAGGACTTAATTATGATGTCCAAAATGTCTTTAAGTGCGTTACTATTGTCTTACTTAATGGTCCACTGAAGATCACACTCCTTATGCCTGTTAGATGAACTCATTGAGTGAGAAGACACCCTTTCAAGGTTGTCTCTGCTACTTTCTTTTCCAGGAGCGTTTCTGACTATCCAGTCACTAGCATGCTCTCTATCCTGACTGTATCTGTTACAGGCAACTCTCAAATATTCCTGAGTAAGTAGATGCCTTTCCTGTCCTTGCAGGGGTTATCTCAGCACGAATGACACTAATGGACACCCAACAAAGGTTTCCACACAGTATCCATGGAGACATTTACGTGAGATCAGTTCTGAAGTGCTGTGTCTCTCTTTGGTCTTGGTTCTGAAGGAGTCTGTTACCGAATTTGCAAAAGCTCTAACATAATTGCTCTAATGTTCTTTGAGCTTATTATAAGTGAGTTGACTTGTGTATATTTATGCATATGTGTGAATGTGTATATATGTGTGTGCATATACGTATAAATGTTAAACCATGGATTTAGCTTTTCAAATGTAAATACTATTTGGTTATAGCAGTTTGCCATCTTTTTCCTATAAGTCAACCAGGTTGAATAAACTTGCTTACTTTTGTGACTGTGAAAGTCAAAAAGGAGAATAATTCAGGAATAGTTAGGGCATATCTTGTATGTATTCATATATAATTAGCTAACCAACTATGTATATGTCCATAAATTACATTTTAATCGTTGTTATAAAATGACTGAAATAACAACTTAAGGGAGATAAGATTTATTCTGTCTCCTGGTTTTGAGGGCTATCCTTGTCATGATATGCATCATGGCAGAGTTTATAAAAGAGAGACAGCATGAATATTATGGTACCTAATTCTAGAAAAATTGAGATCACATCAGAAGAAGGACCAGGATATAATCTTCAATCAGAAGCCCTAAGTCACCCACTTCTACTACACAGATCCCAAGTTTGAAGGTTTGACAACTCGGGGAAAGAGTCATGACTATTAGTCAGCAAGCTGGTGGGAGTTCAGACATGTGAGACTTTGGAAGATGTTTCAGAATCAGACCACATCAATATTCAAAGATATGATGAGCGTCTTTCAAGCAGGGTATTAGGGAAGGGGCACAAGATGATAAAATGTGGTAGAAAAATAAGATTTCGGGTTCGACAGACATTTCACACAAATTATATGTGTATTTATAAGTGAGAGTACATTTCTGACACAATTTGAAGCAAAATATCACATGAACACTTTATGATGGGACGCTTTCAGCAAAGACTCTACATTATGAGTGTCTTTATTAATGATAGATGCTGTTGCTGACACTGGCAAGACATTCTGAAGCAAAGCCCTCTCTCAAACTTCACACTTCTTCTTGGTCACAGGGCATGTTTTAAATTTGAGTTATGTCCTCCAAAATCTGAACTTCTTCATTCTGCAGCCAAAGAACACACACATTTTTATTTTCACAGAACACAAAATACCAGCAGTATTAATGAGGTGGTTTCCTCATGATCCAAGTATTATATCAGCATTGAGTTCAGAGTTTTCCACTTCTCTACTAAAGAACATTAACCATTTGGAAAAAAGGATCAAGCTGATGCAAAAGCTTTGACTTGTTTTCAAATCTCCAAGAGGCGTCTATCCCTAGATTAAGCAGACAAAAGTTTTCTGTGATATTTAGATGGCAAATGTACAATCATGTCAAGAAGTGAGCTCATTACTGTACTTGAGAATCATATTTCTACAATTTAACTGTGAGCAATGTTATAAATTAAAAACATTTCAAAAACACTAGATAAAGCAAATTTAAAGGGGAGCTGCTATCTCTCTCTTATTAACCATTTTATTCACTTACATTTCAAATGATATCCTGCTCCCAGTTATCCCTCCATAAGACCCCCATCTCATCCCCCTCTCGAGTTCCCCTTTGCACTGATGAGGGTGTTTTTCCACTCGCTGCCCCACTCCTTCATCATTACTCTAACATCCCCCTACCCTGGGGCATTCCTGATGTCTCTGAAGAAGAGATATACAAGATCCTACTGGCCAAGACCTACAGGACTAAGAAGAGACTTGGTCCTACTTTGTCATGTGATTTAGTCTCTCTCCATCTTCCACTGCTCCTCCACCATTCATCTATTAAGTACACAAACATAGTTGTAGGCTTTTGAAATAAAAAAAAAATGTCTATTTCTAGGGACAGAAGCCACCACCACCATGACCATTACCACCACCACGACCTCCACCACCACCACCACCACAACAACAACAACAATACCACGCTTTTTCTTCTCTCATTTTCTATTTGCTTCATGCCTTGGACATACTTTTGCCTCAAGTGCATTTAAAAATATCACTTTTGTTAATTTAGTTATATAAATATACATATGCATGTGCATACATACACACATATGAGCAAACAAACACACACACACACACACACACACATGGGTGTGTAACCAAATATGTGCCTACATATAAACGTGTGGATACACACACACACACACACAGCATATTACTTATTTCCTAGCCTTCTCCTAAAATACTAGAAAACTTTATTATTTCCTACTATGCTATTCTCTTGACACCTCTATAATCTATATAGTTATTGATAGACCAAAGAAATTGCTAAATTGAGTGAAAATATAGATAAGTCTAGGACATAAGATACAAAACTCATAAAGATTCATCACTGGAAGTTTTATTATATTCTAGGAATAGTTTGTGTGATAATTTTTATGCATGAATTCTTGTGCACTGGGGCTGCAAATGTATCTTACAACAGAATCCCCATTTCTTGTCCAATCTCACAACTTTCAATATTTTATGAAGGTACTCAAATCCTACCTGCCTGACCTATTCTTTAGTAGTGTTTTGGTAGCTTCCCCATCAAAAAACACTAAACTAAGGTTATAAATATACAGGATTTTAAGGATCTCAACCCTATCGAGATGGACATTTGACCTTAAAACAATAGCAGAAACACTCTAAATGCACACAATCAGAGTCGATTAACATGTTATAAAAACAGTGAAAGTTTAAATAAAATTCTTAGAAAGGAAGGAAGCTAAGGCATTAGCCCTGAAGCCTCCAAAGCTAGACATATATTTTTAGATAGGGATGGGGATATTTGGAAGTTTTCTATTGGAAGATAAAATACAGAATCAACTGAATGTTATTACATGCTCAGGGAAATAGTAAAAGTAATCAACAATAGGGTTGAGGCCTTTTGGTCTCTAATTATTTGATTCTACTCATGTGTATTTAGCTCAAGGTATGTGAGATTGAATATGCGGGTAAACTAGCTGTGAAATTAGACAGTAATCTATTGGGAGCTGTAATGCTCAAGGCAAAAGGTCTCAGCCGGGAAATGTCTAAGAGTGTGTGTGTGTGTGTGTGTGTGTGTGTGTGTGTGTGTGTGTGTGTGTGTGCATGTGCGTGTGTCTGTGTCTGTGTGTGTGTGTGTGTGCATGTGCGTGTGTCTGTGTCTGTGTCTGTGCATATGTGTGTGTACAGGTCTCGATGTTAAAATAGGAACATGTAATTTGAAAGAGGCAGTCTAATGGAATCACATTTTAATTTTCTAACATATTTCTATCTATGAATTATCTAGATAACTTTATAAAATAACTAATTAGAAAATATTCAGTGATGCAGCTAGGTTAGTCAGAGGCAGAGCAGAAAACCTGATTAATTATGCAGAAAAGCTGTTTGAGTTATCTCTTTCCTGAGAGAAGGGAGGGATAGAGCAGAAAGGAACGAAATGGGTTATTTTGGCAAATTGGCATTTCTACCGACTTTAAAGAAAATGAAGATTTAAATAAGACTGGAAATGAGATGTTTCTTTGATTTATAATAAGAGGAGGAAATCAGATGATGATATAAAGTTTAGAGGTCTTGTTAGAAATATATTAAAATGAATGAGCCTTAAGGGTTTTAGAAGGATGATTTAAAACAAATATTTGCAGTGTAATCTCTTAAGGTGAATTACCCACACAAAGAGATGAGTGGAAAATGTCTATGTTTACATGTATATTCCATGCTTTTTAAGGGCATCGTTGGAGTCAAAGCTAGAGTCTGCACTGGACTACTGATGAGGAGGTCACCTATGTGTTTTCAATAACCTCTCCTTTTTCTCCGTTTTAGATTTTCATAATTGAAAACCAATGAGAATGAATTTTGAAATGGACAGCAAGGCAATTGTATTGATTTAACCAGCAGTATCTTAAACACAATAGGCTACAGGGCAATGTATTGATTCAGGAAGCAGCTGATAGTCTAATGAAACCTCTTAATAGGAAAATCACATTCCATTAACTCTAGGCTGAACTATGAACTTTAATTCAAATTTCTATTTTAGCCCTTAGGTTTTCTTCATAGTATGGGGAGGAAAAATCATACCTACTGTTCAACAGCAGTAGAGAAAACAGAAACCAGGAAGCAAGTTGGACAGTTTTATGGGGTCCCCGTTGGAGGAATTAGAGAAAGGATTAAAGGAATTGAAGGGGCTTGCAACCCCATAACAACAATACCAACCAAGCAGAGCTCCCAGGGCCTAAACCAACACACAAAGATTACACATGGACAGAGCCATGGCTCCAGCTGCATATGTAGCAGAGGATGGTCTTGTTGGGCACTAATGGGAGTAGAAGCTCTTGGTCCTGCCAACACTGGACTTCCCGTGTAGGGGAATATCATGGCTAGGAGGCAGGAAGGGATGGGTCGGTCGTTGAGAAGGAACACACTCGTAGAAGAAGGGGGCAGGGATGGAATAAGGAATTATGGACCGGAAACCAGGAAAGGAGTTAACATTTGAAATGTAAATAAAAAAAATCTGATTAAAAAAAGAAATGTGAGAAGGGAGAGGAAGGGAAGGAAGGGTGAGGCAGAAGTGAGGAGAAGAGTAGAGAGAGGGAAAGGAAGGGAGAGAGAATAGGGGAATAGGGAGCAATCAATCATGAAGGGTCCGTTTACCTAATCACATATCCAACCATGTGCACTCTGATGAGTGTGTTCACATGCACGTGAGTGCATGCATGCCTCTGTGTGTGTTACTTCATTTTCACACTCTTTTTCCAGCTGCCTAGTAAAGTACTACTTGTCTCCTATGTGCAGCACAGTTCTCATGTTTGAAGAAAATTCTACTCAATCATGAATGATTAATAAAAAAGCCGATCTGATCTTTTAACACTAATTTGTTGAGTTCCCTTATTTTAACTCTATTCAAAATGTAGTTACATTGAGGAACATAACAGACCCACAGACTGTTAATTAGTAGATTAACGTGCAATTTCTTTGCTTAAGAAGAATGTTACTCTAGGAAGGAATTATACTACATACTGGAAATTCAAATACCAATGATACAAAGAGTACATCACAGTTCTGAATGAGATGTTACTTCCTATATGTAGAAATTACTACAGAGGTCATTTTACAGAAGAAAAATTTGTATGTGGAAAGGTATTAATCTCTTGGTCAAGTACAGTAGGTACTTTGAAATGTATGTTGGGAAATGAGAGGCATGTACAATGTCTTTGTATTTGAAAGACACAGTGTTTTAGGGAAATGAAAAACTTGTGTGTGTAATAGATATTGACATGTTGAATGTTCAAGCAACTGTCAGTATAGAGTTTTGGAGTCAACAAAAGGAATGAAAAAATATAAATAGATTCTATCAAAAAAGATTTCTAAAAATGACCCTACCCAGGATTTTTTGTAAACAGTCTTCACCTCTGTGGAATAAAAATCAAGGATATACAGTTTTGTGTCATGGTAAGTGACAGTGTAGTTTCAGAAATATATGAGGATCTGGGAAGAGTTGGCAGAATGAAAATTCTAATCAGATATATGTGTGAAAAAATGTCTTGGTTGTTTGTTCAAGTTTTAAGCAAAGCTCCATATAGGACCAGTTGGAGTCCAGGACTTGACTTTTTTTTTTTTATACGTAGCCAAAGCTTGTTTTTAACTCTGATTTAGCTGTTTTAGGCTTTCAAGTACTGTGGTTGCAGGTCAAGCTTGGCTTATAATTTATTTTAGATATGATTGCAAATATCTATACACGAGTCAACTTCAGTCGTGTCATGAGCAATCATAGGCCAACCTTGTAAAGATTCCTTCCAAGCAGAAATATACTGGTTTACATGGATCTACAAACAATGACATGGTGGTTAGTGCTTATTCATTACCAAGTGAACCAACAAATATGAAATTAAACTTTTAGCTTTCATTTGTACCTAAATATTATTGAAATTTGGGTTATTTTTTCTTTGATTTGTTTGTTGGAGGGATGATGTAAGCAAGTAAAGAACCATATAAAAAATGAGATATTGTAGAAGAATGATAGATGGTTATGGTTGAGTTAAACTGTATTCCATTTTATCTTCGCTGGAACCTTTAATTCTGCCACTGTGTGATGAGAACTGACTGATGGAATGCTGCTATAATGCAGGTTGAAACTATTTTAAAAGATAGCTGTGACCCAGAGCTGGGGCTGCCCGAAAGCTCTTGGACCCAAAACCTGTCAGCAGAGAGCTGGTCTGCCTGGGTCGCTCTCCCTACTAAGCCCACAGCCTACAGGTAGGACCCCACTTTCTCTCCATTGACAATCCAAGGAGACACTCCAGGAGCAAACAGGGTCCAGGAGCCTCAGAGTGGCCTTGGACAGGACACTTTCAGTCTCCATTTGCTCCCAAAGATGTGGCTGTCCCTCAGCCCTTGGAAACCAAACCTGCCCTAGGAGAGTTGGTCTTCCAGGAACACTCTCACTCCTAAACCTATAGGTGGGACCCTACTTTCTCTCGGAGTACACAGGGCACAGGAGCCTCAAAGTGGCCTAGGACAGGACACTTCCTATTTCTATCTACTCCCAGAGATGGGGTTGTTCCACAGCTCTCGAACCTAAAATTACCCTGAGAGAGATGGTTTCTCAGGGGCCCTCTGACTCCTAGGATCACAGGCTCACAGGCCCACAGCAGGGACAAGCTCTAGTCAGAGACAGCAAGACCAACTAACATCAGAGATAACCAGTGTGAGAAGCGAGGTCAAGAACCTAAGCAACAGATACCAAGACTAATTCACACCAGCAGAACCCAGTTCTCCCACCACAGCAAATATTGGATTTCCCAACACATCAGAAAAGGAAGATTTGGCTTTAAAATCTCATTTCATGACGATGACAGAGGATTTTAAGAAGGACATATATAACTTCCTTAAAGAAATACAGGACAACACAATTAAGAAGTAGAAGCTCTTAAGGAGGAAGCACAACAATCTCTTAAAGAATTACGGGAAAACAAAACCAAACAGGTGAACGAATTGAACAAAACCATCCAGGATTTAAAAATGGAAATAGAAACAATAAATAAATCACTAAGGGAGATGACCCTGGAGATAGAAAATCTAGGAAAGAGATCAGGAGTCATAGACCAAAGCATCACCAACAGAATACAAGAGATAGAAGAGAGAAACTCAGGGGCAAAAGATAACATAGAAAACATTAAAACAGTAGTCAAAGTAAATGGAAGAAGCAAAAAGCTTCTAAACCAAATTATCCAGGAAATCCAGGACACAATGAGTTGACCAAACCTAAGAATAAAAGGTAAAGAAGAGAACAAAGATTCCCAACTTAAAGGCCAGTAATATCTTCAAAAAATTATAGAAGAAAACTTCCCTAACCTAAAGAAAGAAATGCCCAGGAACACAAAAGAAAGCCTACAGAACTCCAAACAGAGTGGACCAGAAAAGAAATTCCTCCTGTAACATAATAGTCAAAACACCAAGTGCAGAAAACAAAGAAAGAATATTAAAAGCAGTAAGGGGAAAAGGTCAAGTAATGTTTACAAAGGCAGATCTATGAATTACATCAGACTTCTCACCATAGACAATGAAAATTAGAAGATCCTGAGCAGAAGTCTGACAGACGCTTTGAGAACACAAATGCCAGTCCAGGCTTCTATATCCAGCAAAACTCTCAATTACCATAGATGGAGAACCCAAGATATTCCATGACAAAACCAAATTTACACAATATCTGTCCACAAATCCAGTGCTACAAAGATGTAAAACTCTACACATGGAGGGAAACTACACTCTAGAAAAAGCAAGAAACTAATCTTTCTGCAGCAAACCCAAAAGAAGATAGCCACACACACACACACACACACACAATTCCACCTCAAACAACAAAAATAAAATGAAACAATCACTATTCTTAACATCAATGGATTCAGTTTCCCAATAATAAGACATAGACTAACAGACTGGATAAGTGAACAGGACCCAACATCTTCCTACATACAGGAAATGAATCTCAGTGACAAATTCAGATATTACCTAAGAGTAAAAAGCTGGGAAAACATTTTCAAGCAGATGGTCCCAAGAAACAAGCTGGAGTAGCCATTCTAATATTGAATAAAATTGACTTTCAACCAAAAGTTATCAAAAAAGATGAGGACAGACACTTCATACTCATGAAAGGAATAATCGATGAAGATGAACTCTCAATTCTAAACATCAATGCTCTAAACACACGGACACCCACATTCATAAAAGAAATTTTACTAAAGTTCAAAGCTTACATTGCACCACACACAGTAACAGTAGGAGACTTCAACACACCACTCGCATCAATGGGCAGATCATGGAAATAGAACCTGAACAGAGAAACAGTGAAACTAACAGAAGTTATGAAACAAATGGATTTAAGAGACATCTTAGAACATTTCATCCTAAAATAAAGGAATATACCTTCTTCTCAGCACTCATGGCAACTTCTCAAAAATTGACTATGTAATTGGTCAAAAAAAAGTCCTCAGTAAATAGGAGGAGACTGAAATAATCCCATGAATCCTATCAGATCAACATGGACTAAGACTGAACTTCAAAAACAACAAAAAATACAGAAACCTCACAAACACACATGGAAGCTGAACAGAGATCTATTCAACAACAACCTTGGTCAAGGAAGAAATAAATGAAGAAGTTAAAGACTTTTTAGAATTTATTGAAAATGAAGGGATAACATACTCAAAATTTTGGAAACATGACTAAGAGGAAAACTCATAGATCTTAGTGCCTGCAAAAAGAAGTGGAGAGAGCATACTCTAACAGTTTGACAGCACACATGAAAGCTCTAGAAAAAAAGAGGCAAATTTAACTAAGAAGATTAGATGGCAGGAAGTAATCAAACTCAGAGCTGAAACAAACCAAGTAAACCCAAAAAGAACTATATAAAGAATCAACAAAACCAGGAGCTGGTTATTTGAGAAAATCAACAAGATAGATAAACCTTTAGCCAGACTAACCAGAGGCTAGAGAGGCAGTATCCAAATTAACAAAATCAGAAATGAGAAGGTAGACAAAAGAACAGAAACAGAGGAAATTAAAAAAAATATATCAAATCCTATTACAAAAGCTGATATTCAACAAACTGAAAAAAACGAGAGGAAATGGACAATTTTCTAGATAGAAACCAGGTACCAAAGTAAAATCACATTCAAGTAAACCATCTAAACAGTCCCATAACCCCTAACGTATTAGAAGCAGCCATTAAAACTAATCCAATCAAAAGAACCCAGGACCAGATGGGTTTAGTGAAGAATTCTATCAGACTTTCAAAGAAGATCTAAAACCAATACTCTTCAAACTATTTCACAAAATAGAAACAGAAGGAACACTTCCCAATTCATGCTTTGAAGCTCCAATTATGCTTATACCTAAATCTCAGAAAGACCTTACAAAATAAGAGAATTCCAGACAAATTTCCCTCATGAATATTGAAGCAAATGTACTCAATAAAATTCTTGCAAACTGAATCGAAGAGCACATCAAACCCTCACTCATCATGATCAGTTAAGCTTCACTCCAGGGATGCAAGTATGGTTTAATATATGGAAATCCATCAACATAATCCACTATATAAACAAACTCAAGGGAAAAACCACATTATCATTTCATTAGATCAAGAGAAGCATTTGGTACAGCTCCACAGCACTTCATGATAAAAGTCTTGGAAAGATCGGCAATTCAAGGCTTATAACTAAACATAATAAAAGCAGTATATAGCAAAGCAGCAGCCAACATCAAACTAAATGGAGAGAAACTTGAAGCAATCCCACTAAAATCAGAGAATAGATAAGGCTGCCCATTCTCTCACTACCTATTCAATACTCTTCCACTCCCAACTCACTGCCCTGGCATTCCCCTACATTGGGGAAACCAGCCTTCATAGGACCAAGGGCTTTTCCTCCTATTGATGTTGAACAATGACATTCTCTGATACATATGTGAATGGAGTCATGGGTCCCTCCATATGTATTCACTGGAATATGTTGGTAGTTTAATCCCTCGGAGCTCTGGTGTGGTCTGGTTGGTTTAATACTGGCAATATGTATATATATTCACAAACAGAAATAGAGGACAGCAAAGAAGTACAGCACACAACTCAGTTCATTGGCCAAGTAGGATAATTGAAGGTTCACTTCTCATGAGTGACATGGGTTTCTGTTCAACAGCAGAGTCACATCTCCTAAAACTTGGTTTATTCCTCAACACCTATGATAATAACTTGGAAGAAAATACAATATAAATATAATCAGTATAGAGGGCCTGAACCTAATTTTGCCATCATTTAAGAATTCTAAACCAAAAACGTCCCATGGAGTATAATGTAAGGTAAACATTACCTCTCTGTTAGAGCATATTTTGTGAGTACTAATTAAAGTTCTAGATAGAACATGAGCTAATGTTAAATTGTAAATTGTTTGTAGAACGTTTGTGTTTGAGACATCTAAAAAGTCCTAATTTATGAATTCTAGCATAGAACCATGTTCTTGCTTAGCTTTTCTAGGGTATTTATCTGTCTTGTTTCTTTTCATTTCTAATTTCTCACATATTTCATTAGTTATTATACACAAGCTCAATCATTATACTACACACATACACAATCTCTGGCAATGAACCAGAATTTTTCTTCTGTATCAAGACTATATACAGAGTTTGAGTTGAATGTATCCTCATGGCCTAATTTGTCCTGTAGTGTAAAAGAAAAAAAAAAGAAAACATCAAATAAGTCCTTGGTATTAGTCTAATAGATATGTTTCAGATTGCTTCCACTAAGATAATATTCAACCACTGAACTTCTAAAAGACTTAATAAAGCTGATATAGCTCAAAAGAATTAAGGTTGTTTCCAGACATACTCTGGCTCATTAAGAAAAAAGTTTGCCAAAGTGAGCTCTCAGTTCATTGCTGGGGTGAATTCTTCTTATGCTACTTATTTGAATTTATAAAGCTTTGCAAACACCTTCAACTCACTGGTAAAATGCTTAAGAATAAGAACATTTTCTGTGAAAATATTTAGTTGAATTAGTGGTGTTACTACTGGTTAACTATGAAACCTAAAACTGAGAAGAGAATGCTGTGCTTTGAAAAACTAAGCCTAAAGAGAGATTTTTAAAGTCATTTACTTTTTATTTTACAGGAGGTGTCATTAGGTAATTGGAGACAGATAAATGCACAAGTAATAACATTGTGGCTCCATTTGTTAAATATTTTATTTTAAAATATAGGGTATAAATGAAAAGCAGAAGCTACATGTTGTAACAAACTAAAGAGAAAATTAGGAGGAAGGAAATAGTAAAATGGTAGGGTGATGAGTATTTTCATGCATGAGTGTAACTAACAAAATGACATGAAGACATAATTTGAGTCAAGGATGGGAAAACAGTGAACTTCTAGAAATAAGGAAGAGATGCTCTATTTGATGAGGAGGCAGAAATTTGACACTTTTTGCAAATAAGCAATATGTCAAATGACTGTACAGTGACTTAGTTGTGTAAGAAAAGTGGTTTCAGACCTTTGTGCTGTTTAAAAGTATCTTTCATTGGTGATTTCCAATAATAAGCAAATAGGAAGCTTAAGTTTTTATAACAGCCTCTTTATTATCAGTTCTGACATGAGTGATTGATTTAGAAAAATTACAGATGTACTAGATAAAAGGGAGAAGAGTTTTAAAAACAGGGGAGGAAAAAAAACAAAGAAAAAAAATGAAAACATATCCCCAAAAAATACCAACCAACCAACCAACCAAACAAACAAACAAACAAACAATCAAAACCAAATAACATAAAGGAACAGAGCTGGAAAGCAGCTGGGAAAGATACTTGAGCTTGATTATAAAGAATTCAGGACAGCATAAATGGATCAACTGTTGTAGAATTAGTAGATCCCAAATATCTAGATTAAAAAATTTTCAGAGATTACTGGAATAAAATATAATTGACATGACAAACTGTGTCTCTTTTGTTTCTGAATGCCCACCTTCCTATCATTGTAAAGACTTAGAGATTTCCTCAAAGGTTTCCCAGTTAATATGCACAGTGTAATTTATTAGCTCGGGTCTTTTCAATTGTTTTGAGTCAGGATGCCCAAAGAGAGAGAGAGAGAGAGAGAGAGAGAGAGAGAGAGAGAGAGAGAGAGAGAGAGAGAGATTTTTTTACATTTCTCAAGTGGTTTTATATTTTTCTTGTAACAGATAATCATAGTAGCAGCAAGCTTATAGTATTTGAACTCTCTTTTACTTCTAATATATAGTTTTCAGTTTAGAAAGATTTAAGTATTGGGAATAATATCAAATTCTCTATATCTTTCATCTTGTAGATCACATACACTTTTGTTACTACCAAATTTCAGATCTTGGGTGCTGATATATTTCCTTTCAAGCTATTTCCATACCTAAATTTCCTTCACTCCACCAAGTTCTAGAAACACACTTATTCTTTATACTTTTGACCTGATTTCTTGGGTTTGGTTTGATGATGTCTGTATAGCCAACTCTTACTTCTCTTTCCATTCCAGATAGTTCACTAGGCTACTTATACTGGTTCCAACCTGATATGTGATATCCATTAACATTAACAGTACCTATTGCTATTGTGAATTGGCTAGCATAGGAAAAATCTAAATTACTCTCTTCTCTCTGTAGTTTTGGTTGTTTTAGTCTATGAATCCAATGGATAATACTGGTTAAGAGAAACAGAGTATACAAGTATTATTCCATGCCTGGATCTAAGATGTTAATAAATGACATATACATGTAGTTTATGAAGATGTTGTAAGAAATACATGAAAATTGTGCTTCTAGGGGCAGGAGCTGATAGGCTAGGGAAGAGTTGGAAGGGTAGCCATCAAACTCTGATCAGCTGATTATGTGAATGAGATTCCTTAGTTAATATCCACCTGTGCTCATCTGTCTAAACCATAATCTAAACTGTAAATTTTCCTCCTCTGACAGAAAGTTTCTTTCAGGAAGAGAGGGGGGACTTTCAACAAGAAAAGATTGTGTTTCTCTTCTCTCCATTCAGTTTGCTAATTGAAATACATGTAGATTTCTCATATAAAATGACAGCATCTCCATCTTATTATAAATTCAGAAATCTGCATGCTCTCAGAACATTCAACCCGAAAGTACACCACAAATATGTTTGTGGTGCTATATTTTACTCAGTCACTGGATTGTTGCTCAATCTTTCCTTTAGCCTTGAACCCTGCCAACAGATACTTTCTTAATTGTCTAAGTTCAAATATTGCTCAGAGTTTCCTCTAATCCTAAACGTTGCCAATAGACATTTTGTTACACATCTAAGTCCAAATGTTGTACATGGTAATGTTCACATTATCGTCTTACTTTTTTTCTTCCCTTTATTTTAGGCAACTATCAATCTTGTTGATAAATTTAAAAATTCTAGGGAATTATCTTCTCCTCCTTTTATTTTATCAGACAATTCTTTAGAATTTATACTCTTAAAGGGTTTCATATCCCCCTCCTTATAGTTCTTGTGTCCAGATTTTATATTTATAGTTTTATTTTCTGCCTTAAGTTCAATAATATACAAGCCAAACTGCTGTTTTTGTCATTTTGTAAGTGAAAAATAATTAAAAATATTAAATAAAATTTTAATTTATTATCTTTATCAAAGTTACAGAACTCTTTTATGGCTATGAACGTCAGTATTATACTGAGTCGCTTAAAGTTTATAAACAGCCTTCCAAGATATGGTAAATGCCTTTGAGGTGTTTTTAATCTCTTGAACGTTTTGATTTCCTTCTTCTCTCTCCTTTACTCTTTTTATGCTACATTGAAGCAATAATGAAAGTATTTTTCCTTGTTGAATATGTCAATCTCTACACTATTTAAAAGGGCTATTTTTTTTTCAAGTGGATCCTGACTTTCTAGAGCGGTCTATTTGTCTATAATGGTGAACATTTTTCAAATTTTTGTACTCTCATATATGTACATACATATGTGTGTGTGTGTGTGTGTGTGTGTGTGTTTTGTCTAGCTAGAGCCTTTCTTTATTCATCTTCCCTACACAGATATGTTATTCAGATATCAATCTTCATTATTTCTCCATAACAAGTTCCTAATGACTGGTCGAATACAGAGAGGATAATGGTCACTAATACTTTGTGTTTAAATAGAAGTTTTCTATTCTACCACAGCTCAGGCAAGATGTTTATATAAAAATTACAAAACACTGCCTAATCTGGGTTGAGTTTCCAGCAAATATAAAGTAAAAAATATTAAATGAAAGACTGTGTTACAAAGTTAGAGTTGATGATGGAATTATAGACAAAGTCCATAATAAAGTCCATCAGGTCAAACATCCAAAATCCAAAGTCCACCCAAGAAAAGTCTACCAGGTCAACCATCACAAGTATAACAATGAAATACGTAGCAATGTAGACAGGAAGCATATAATGTCAACTGTGTCCACAGGTGTGCAGTCATTAAATATGATAACAAACTATCATATTCTTGTAACCAGCATTCTTAATGAAATCAGACATTACTGGTTACACAGGGAATTATAGGTCCCTTCATAAAATTTGGAGGGTAAAAATGAAAATATTTGGTGTTTATTTCTTCAGCATAATCAGTATACTGTGCCCACAACTCGAACATTTGAATAAAGAGAAGAAAATGTTAACTATAGTTTATGTCTAAAGATTCAAACAATACACATAAAATGAGTTGTCATAAAAGGAAGTATACAATATAAAAGAAATTTCATAAAGTTTTAATAAAAGCATGTACAGTTCATACAATATTCATTGTTTCACTTTCTTAAAACTATACATACCTAGAAAGCAATTTAGGAGGTGTTAAGGTCAATATTATTAAGTCCTTGAAATAAGTTGAAAATGTTTGCTGTGTGTACTTTAGGTTTTGGATTACATTAGAATATTTCATTGTCCCAAAGCCAAGAAATATTTGCAAAGAGGAATCACATGTGTTCCAAAGGCCTTGGGGCTCTGGAAAGGTGCCTTCAGAGACAGTGAGAGACAGCATTTCAGAATGAAGACTTAATTAGAGACAGATGTGGAGCCATCTAGAATCCACACCTTTGCTTTTGACACTCGTTTGCTGACAGACTGAGAAATATTTTGAGATCAGAGTCCACCCCGCACTTTGGAGCACTTCTCTAATACCATTGCTTTGTCATGTCTTCCTTTACTATCAAGCAAGTGACTTAGAAAACCATTCCTTTCATCCTTCACCTTTACCTACACAGTTTCTTTTCCATTTCTTAGCTGTTGGTTCCATTCAAAAGCTAAAACACAGCTATCTGTGAGGCATGCCATACAGTTCAGAATCCATGCAATTCTATAGTTTCTCAGCATCAACAAACACATCACATCCAGATTAAATTTCTCCCCCAAAGTACACATTGCACGCACGAGGTTCACAGGCTTCATACTTAAGCATCCAGAACTCATTTTGGGCTTTTATATAATACTTTAAATGTATGTGGTAGAGTTTTAAAAATTATTACATGATTGCAACATTTGCCCCCTTCCCCAGCTTCCCCAAAAATATCTTATGGACTGATTTTACTTGTTCAAATAACTGTGGGCTTTATTTTTTTAATTGCTATACACACAAAAAGAGGGAAAGAAAGACTTCTAAATCTACAAATGCAACCTTGTCAGTTCATATAATATTACTTCTATGCATATGATTTTAGGCTAACCACTTGATACTAGATAACAAACCAGGAGCTCTTCCTTTTTCTAAGTGACTATATTTTCCTGATTTACGGTAAAGCCTTGTGTTATTTCCATTCTCTATGCTAGAATCTCTACTGGTATTATACTTATACCTTTATAGGAAGCACGATTTTGATAAGACTTCATAGATGCAGCATTTCTAATACTTCTAGGAAATGACATCTCACATCAACCTGCCTGTTCCACAGGCTCTGCCAATCTTCCTCATCACTTTTTTGCTGTTATCCTTGGGTCCATTGGTGTAACAGCTGTATTGTATCAGTTGAGGCTGACTTCTCTACATTTTGAGAAATGTGCTTTCTATAGTGATCTCTATCTGTTGCAAATAGTTGTGAAAGTTAAGGCATAAACATATTTTTTAGATAGAAGAGTAAATACTGAGAATCTATTTAGAAATTTGCTTGTTAATTAAAATATAAAGTAGAAGTCCTTCTATAAGATTTGTCAATTTACTACCCTGGAGTAGTTCACTGGGTATCCAGTATTGGGTATGGTTTATCTCTTGTTGAGCAAGTCCTAGGATAAAGTAGAGAGTGTGTGGTTATTAGCAAGATAAGCATTCCACTGTCTTACTGTGGTGGTATCATTCTGTGCTAGTGACTGGTACAGTTTTTAGTCATCATAACTACGTAAGATTATTTACTGCTTCCCTCCCTTAGAAGCATGGCATCTCTTGAACCATAAAAATCAAGTCTTTTGGGAGGAGATGTTCAGGTTAGATTCACCTTAAATCCTCCAAGTGCTGCTTGTGGGAGTACATAGGATCTTTAGTAATAGGGACTTTTACTCAACTCTGACAGGCAACCAAAAACATTGCCAATGGCTTATAAATTAAAAATTTCTAGGAATCTTGGACAATCAAACCAATAACTCAGCAGTTCACTTCTCATGCATGATATTGGGGTTATTTCTAGGTAGTTTATGGCATTTGTGGGAAGCAGTATCCAGCCGACATAGGAAAATGTTATTTCAAGTATATATTTAAATGGAATAGATAAAATTTGGGTAAGTAGATACTAATACAGTTACTTATGTCTTTTCAGATACCACTGCTATTTTACCTTTCTCTCACATTCTGTCATTCATTCCCTAGCTAATCCCCATTTTTGAATTCCTCCTTATAATTCTTCATATTTTGCTATCACGCTGTCTATGGCTCTTCCCTTACATCATGATCCCTAAAACTTTTAAAACAACCCACAAATCCCAGCAATTTCATAGAATACACAACAAATCTACACATACAGTAGCCTTTACATACACTCAACATAAACCTAAAGAGAAAGCGGTCATGTACACAATCTCATTCTCAGTATCTTCAAAGGAAATAAAATATTCATCAATAAACGTAACCAAAAGGGGAAAACTCGACAGTGAAGTTTGAAGCCTCTGAGGAAAGAGATAAAGAAATAAACTAGATCATGAAAAGGTATCATATGCCCATGGATTGGTAGAATTCATATAAGGAAAATATCCATTCTACTGAAAGCCTTTTACAGATTCATTCCAACAAAAATGTCCATTTAATTCTTCAGAGGAATATAAGGACATTTCCTAACATCATAAGGAACCACAAAAGTTCCCAGATAGCAAAATAATCTTGAGCTTAAAAAGTAACGTTGGAAGTATAATTCAGATTCCAAGAAACAGTAAATAGATAAAAAGGAAAGAAAGAAAAAATAGAAAGCAAGAAAGAAATAAAGGAAGGAAGGAAGGAAGGAAGAGAGAGAGAGAGAGAGAGAGAGAGAGAGAGAGAGAGAGAGAGAGAGAGAGAAAGAAAGAAAGAAAGAAAGAGAAACTTTCTGGAGGCTGTGTAAGAAGGACAGGATGATTCTGGGAGCTTCCAGTACTCTCTGGAACAAGAGGATCTTATAATTACAGGAGTTGACCTATAGTCATGAAAGAAAATTTTTTAAAAAAGTTTTATTTGCAGAAGATTTATGAGTAAGGATCTGTCAGTGATGTTTTCACCTTTGTTTGGTAATATGCTGGAGCTACTGCTTATGTCCTAACTGAACTTGAATTTGGCTGTTGGCTTCTTTAAGGCTCAGGCTCACCATGTCTAAGAAGAACCAACAGCACTGACCTACTTCATGGATCTGTTGAAAGAATTACAGAGTTTGATCAAATGGTTTCTATAATAACTGTTCAACTCACGAGCCGTAGTAGAAAATACATCAATGAACAGGCATGACTGGGTCAATAAAACTTTATTTACAGAAAAGGAAGAAAAACATCTATCTATCACTATCTATATATCTAACTCTCTATATCCATCTCTCTATTTCTTTCTCCATCTCTATTACGTATGAATATATATAATATACATATGCATATACTTATACATATATATACATACATAATTTCAGCTTAATTTTAGCTGTATCTGCTCATATTCTCTTCAATGGCTTCTTCATTCCCTTGTCACATCCCCCTTTCCACTTGACCCTCCTGTTCCAGTTTTCACCCATGCATACCTCTCTATCCTATTTCCCATTCTTAATGAGATTTAGCTGCACCCTTCTTTATTTAGTACTATAATATATACTTAACCTCTGTGGTTCTGCGGTTGTATTGATTATACTTGGTTATAACTGACTTAACAGCTAATATCTATATATAATCAGGCACAACCTGTATGGTTAGATGTTTTTAAAACCCACTTTTAATAAGTATTCACAAATGATTCGACGGACCCCTCTATTAGCCCATTTTCCAAAAGTAGGGGAGAAAAGATGGTAAAGTGAGTCAAGGAGATGTGGACCTGTTTAGAAGTAGTTCTTTGGGGAGATTCCAGTCTATGCTGTCAAGATAACAACCTCACAGTATACTAGTGTCGGGATACCAAATGCAGATGAGCAGTAGCTGCCAGGACCCTGCTGAATGGCAAGAGTCAGAGGGAGTGGCCAGGATCAGCCAGGAATGCTAGTCCCTCTGCCCTGCCTTTCTCAATGAAGTGAAGATCAGCGAAGACTCAAGGCCAAGGAAGCATTGCAAAGCTAGCTATTTAAGTGCACAGTCACTGTCTGTGGATACGTTTTCCAAACCTCACATGTCCTCCCATAGGTCTTGCCTCACAAAACCACAAGTGAGTCTCCAGCTCCATGACACTACCAAGGATTTCTAGTTCAACACACCATATGTATCTTTCTGGGAGTGGGTTACCACATTCAGAATGAATTGTTTTTACAGATCCACCCATTTACCTAAAAATTTCATGATGTAATTTTTTGAACTGTTTCATAATCCACCATTATGTAAATGTACTGCATTTTCTTCCTCTAGTCTTCTGTTGAGGGACATCTGTTTTGTTTGTAATTTCTGGAAATTATAAATAGTGGAGCTATGAGAAAGGTTGAGCAAGTGCCTAGTGGTAAAATGTAGTGTCTTTTGGTTATATTCCCAATGGAGGTGAGTTGGATCTTGAGGTAGATAAATTTCTATCTTCCTGAGGAACTTAGTTAATCATATTTAAAAATTCATTGTCTAATAGAGAATTACATGCTGCATTTATTTTTTTCAAGGTAAATGCTTCACTCATTTAACCTGGGTTTATTATTATAGCAGGAAGTATATCCCCTCCAACATTGAGAGCATGGCAGACAGCCTCTTCTGACCATGCTATCTAGTACACATGACAAGTATTAAGTTAGTATCTGTAAATATAGAAAGCATTATTATCCTTTCTAATAATATTGGTTTCTTTTATAAATTATTATATGGCTCTGAGTCCTTGGATATAAGTGTGATTTTTTTCACCCCTCTTTGCAACAAGTAGAGACCATTACAGAAATCCACAATCTATTAAAATTCAGAGAACAAAAGATCGTGCGGTGCCTACTGCAAACTGATACATTTATAATGCAATTCCGGCACCTAAGGCTCAGAGATCATCGCATTAATTTTAATATCTATTTTATATTTTGAATGTCTGAAATTGTTCTTCGGTTATATTTTATCTATTATGATGGTAATTCACTGTGGGGCAGTTTTATTATAGAATTATTGCCACATTTTATTCAACGGGCATTTTATTTTCATTAAGTTGAGTGTAGCATATTATCTGTCTGTGTCTAATTATTACAAACATCTCTTATTACTTGCACTGTTGCACTGAATTATATTTGAGGACCCTCCCATTTGCCTTGTGCTTAATAACTAGTAATTAACAATCCTGCTTTTTCACATTTGATGTTTTTTGTTTGATGGATCTTAGCACATTCTTTGAACTCATCGGATTATTTTACAGAGATCATATTTAAGAGTAACAGAAATCTATCCCTCATACTTGTGAAGGCTGAGAAATTCAAAATTAAAACGGTACCAATGATTGCTGTTTCGGAGGTCCCACCTTTTAAATTCATGACATATTTTTGTATATTCTCACATGATAAGAGGACTGTTATTAAAGTGCATTTATGCCATTCATTTGTGCTATATTCTTATGACTAAACCATCTGCCAAAGGTGTGTACATGCATAGTGTGTAATATGGTATGATGTGAATTTATGTGGTGTGGTAGTTTTGTGCCTGCATGTGTATATAGTGCCACACATGAAAGAAGAGATCCATTTTATATAATTAGTTATTTTCAGATCTTTTCCTTATCCTGTATTGCCATTTCACACTCTATATTTCTTTATTATATTCTGTTAGTAAATGAAGCATACTCATGACTCTAAAACCTTGCATGTATACATGCTCCTCTTGAAAATCTATTCTACGTAAATATGTATTTGTTACACCTCTAATATCCCCAGTTACCTTTTTAAAAAGCCTCTAGGTTTTTATTACATCATTAATAATGTTTTCTTAGATGATGATTTAAAATAGTATCACATAAAACAAATTGATCCCTATTATTTGTACTTACTTTATATGTCAACTTCTTTCTCTTCTCTATCTAATATAATTCTTCTCCAAGGAAGACTTTGTTTCTTTTCTTCAGAGAAACAAAAACAACAGCTCTCAGCATGTAAAAGTCATTCAATAACTGTCAGCTGTGTGAATGTAGGACTGAAAGATTTTTTTATAGAGTAATTTATCTCACTGAAGAAAACAATTTGTTTCCTTATGCAAGCTGTCATATCCTCATGATTATTTGCAGGCTGTCATACAGGCACATGTATGTTGCATTCAAAAGATACACTAGTGAGTCTTTAAAGACATTTTATTTTGTTTCAATTTTGAAAAACCTATTTTGCTGGAAAGATTGTATAGTGGTTAAGAGAACTTCCTGCCCTTTCAAAGAACCTAATTGCCTTTGCAGCTTCCACATAAGGAATCTCTTAAGCACCTGTAATTCCAGTTATAAGTATTTTAACAGCCTCTTCTGTTCTCAAAAAGCTCCATACTTGTTATATACCAACAATACATATATATATACATAAATATATATACATATATATATAGTATTTACAATGCATGTACTCTGTAAGTGTAAGTATTACAAGAAGAAAATAATGGAATTCACCATCTAATATATTTAAAGAATACATTTTTTATGAAATTGAATTTGTTGTTTATGAAGCACAGGATAAAGACAGAGAGAATCACACACAATATACGTACAACCTGATTTTAGATGATTTATTTATGTCTAAAATAATAAAACAAAGGGCAAGGAAGTAACAGTGCTGTATTTTGTTTCCATACATCAACATTTAAATGTAAAATATTAATATAAACTAAATAAAATTATTTTGACAACCATGTTTACATATTTTTGGTCATCCTTTCTTTTATTTTCCTGAATACATTTACCAACATCATTATACAAATAGTTAATATTTATGGGTCATATATGTATGTCTTGAGAACTCAAAGTACTAATGTCCTGAGATTAAAGTGAATTTCTCGCTGTTTTGTCTGTTCTTGATACTCTTTTTGTCCATTGTGCAGCCTTGCCCAATAAAAATTAAAAATAAATAATTTCAATAGAAAAAAAGTAAGGAAAACTTTAAATGTAAAAACTTTAAAAGAGAAGCACTTGAACGTATGAATGTCAATTCATAATTACGTGAAATTCATAACAATATGTGAAGCCTCGTTCACTAGTGCATACTAAACATTTGTCCTTACATGCTGTCCATATTATTTCCCTACACATTAGCTGGGTGATCACAACTGGTGGATCCTGGGTTGGAAAGCCAGAAAAGCCAGCCCAGAGAACAGACTTTCAGCAGGCAGCTTCAGTGAGACAGCTCATTTTAATGTGGGGGCGGGGACAAGAGTTACTTAAACCTTTGAACGGTGAGTTGGGGCAGTCGGAGTGAATATATATCATTGTCCTGGGTCAGGGCACTGGAGATTCCTCATTTTCGTATGGAGGAATTCCAGGTGCTGCTGGACCTAACCTTATAAGGGGAGAGGAATTCTAACCTGGCTCATGGGTTAAATGAACTCTGATGGACAAAGGTAGGAGCACAAAATTACTCACACCTGAGACAAGATGGGAGCGACCCTACACTTGCCCATCTCAGGATGAAATCACCAGAGTTTGGACACACCCTGACCCCACTCTTCCTCCAGGCCTGCTACCGCAGGTACCACAGCTCCCTAGTTCCACACTTATACCCACTAATAAGTGTAGTTCTCATTCATTTTTTATTGGATTTTTTAAATTTACATGTCAAATATTATCCCCTTTCCTAGTTTCCCCTCCAGAAACCTGCATTTCTTCTCCCTTCCCCCTGCTTCTATAAGGGTGATTCCCCCACCCAGCCACCTACTCCCTCCCACCTCCCGCCCTGCCATTCCCCTACACTGGGGCATCGAGGCTTGGCAGGAACAAGGGCCTTTTCTCCCATTGATGCCTGACAAGCCCATCCTAAGTTATATATACGGCTGGAGTCATAGGTCCATCCCTCTGTACTCTTGGAATGGTAGTTTCATCCCTGGTAGCTCTGGGGGGTGGGGTGGGGAGGGTCTGGTTGGTGATGTTGTTGTTCTTATGGGGTTGCAAACCCCTTCAGCTCCTTCTGTCCTTTCTCTAAATCCTCCATCAGGGACGCCGTTCTCAGTTCAATGGTTGACTGTGAGCATCTGCCTCTATAGTTCTTTCTTAATCAAGGAAATGGTTCCAGTACAATAAATTATATTATATAACCAGACCAGACTTTCACCACTCATTCTTTCTATTTGAAAGAGTAAGATTTATATTTGGATGATGATTCAAATAAAATCAGATGGCCAGCATAGCATGAGAATCCTAAGGACCTACTACTATTACTACTACCGCCATCGCCACCCCCACTACCAACCCCATCACCACTATTTCTACTACTTATGGGCATTCAAGTTTTGCCAGTAATTAAGTATGATCTTGATTCTTAAAATCAATCAATACATTACTTTTAAGAGGATAATGTCTTTAGAGATATAATTAAATTTTTTGAAACAGAATATATATTCTCATGTCTCAATACTGTCATCAACATAATTTTACAGGAAAGGATGTGGAGGGTCAGAGTCTGGGGTATCTGGTTGGTTGATTGTTCTTCCTATGGGGTTGCAAACCCCTTCAGTTCCTTCAGTCCTTCCTCTAATTCCTCCTTTGGGGTACCCATTCTCAGTCTGATGGTTGGCTGCAAGCATCTGCATCTGTGTTGTCAGGCTCTGGCAGAGTCTCTCAGGGGACAGCCTGACCAGGCTCTTGTCAGAAAGCACTATTAGCAATTGTGTCTGGATTTATTGTCTGCAGATGGGATGGATCCCCAGGTGGGGCAGATTCTGAATGGACTTTCCTTCAGTCTCTACTCTGCTCTTTGTTTCTGCATTTTCTTTAGACAAAAACAATTATTTTTTTTCACTTTTTAAAAAAAAGTTTAATCTTTTTTCTTTTCTTTAATGTTTGTTATATATTTCTTTATTTACATTTCAAAGGTTATTCCCCTTCCCGGTTTCCTGTCCATGAGCCCCCATTCCCTCCTCTCCACCTCCTCCATATGGGTATTCCCCCTATACATCGCCCTTATTGCCCTCCCCCATATTCCCCTGCACTGGGGTTCCAACCTTGGCAAGACTAAGGGCTGTCCCTTAATATTTTTGAGATGGGTTTGTGGCTCCATCCCTTGAGAGACGGGGAAGCATGGCTAACCTCTGGATATGGTTTCTACAGGTTCTCTCTTCATTTTGTTGTGTATTTCAGCCAATGTCATCCCCTTGGGTCCTGGGAACCTCTTGCTTTGTGGGCATTTGGGACTTTCTAATGTCTACTACCAATTCCCCATCCCTCACTGCTACATACCTTCTTTCAATTTCTTGACCCTCTGTACTTATCTCCTCCCACATCTGATCCTCTCCCACCTTTCTTTCCTCCTCCCTCTCCTTTGCAGGTCCCTCCTTCCCTCTACATCATGTGATTGCTTTTCCCCCTTTTAAGTACAACTGAAACATCCACACTTTGTTCTTCCTTCTTCTTGAGCTTCACACGGTCTGTGAGTTATATCATGGGTATATCATGGGTATAGTTTTTCCTAATCGCCATGTCCCAGTGAGTACATACCATGTATGTTCTTTTGTGACTGGGTTATCTCAATCAGGATGATTTCTTCTAGTTCCATCCATTAGCCTTGGGTTTCATGCAGTCATTATTTGCAATAATTGAGTAGTACTTGATTGCGTAAATGTACTATATTTTCTGTATCCACTCCTCTGTTGAGGGACATGTTGGTTGTTTCCAGCTTCTAGATACTATAAATAAGGTTGTTATGAACGTGGTGGACCAATCATCTGGAATAATAATAATAATAAATCCAGGATAATGAAAAGCGTTCTCAACAATAAGAGAACTTCCAGGGAAATCACCATTTCTGAATTCAAGTTATAGTACAAAGTAATAGTGAAAAAATAGCATAGTATTGGCATAGAAACAGACAGGTTGATCAATAGAATAGAACTGAAGACTCAGAAATGAACCCACACAGCTATGCTCACCTGATCTGTAACAAAATAGCTAAAACCATCCAGTAGAAATAAAAGCATTTTCAATAAATGGTCCTGGCTCAAATGGCAGTCAGCATATAGAAAAATGCAAATTGATCCATTTTTATCTCCTTGTAAAAAGCTCATGTCCAAGAGCATCAAGGATTTTCACATCAAACCAGATATATTGCAGTAGAGAAAGTGGGAAAAAGCCTCAGAAACACAAGCACAGGGGAAAATTTCCTGAAAGAACACCAAAAGCTCAGGCTCTAAGGTCAACTACAGACAAATAGGATCTCATAAAATTGAAAAGATTCTGTAAGGCAAAGGACACTGTCAATAGGACCAAATAACAACCTACAGAGTTGGAAAAGATCTTTAACAACCCTACATCCAATAGAGGGCTAATATCCAATATATAAAAAGAACTCAAGAAGTTAGACTCCAGAGAACCAAATAACCCTAATAAAAATGGGATTTGGAGCTAAATGAAGGATTTTTGTAAATTTTTATAATGGAAACAAAGGAGGTAACCAGTACATTTCTTTATTTCTATAGAAGATCTACTAGAAGTTAATAACTATCATTTTAGTTTAAAAAAAGCAACATTTTAAACATGGTGTCATTTTTATGATTCAGAGAGGTGGGTCTCCTGTATGTGTTCTGGAAGCGAAATGAATTCTGGGGCAGTTCTGTCCAGTCTGGGATTTCTAATTCTAGGAATTACTTTTCCATATGTGCTGCAAATTTGGCTTTACTTTTACTCTTTCCTCATCAAGAAGGTTTTGTATGTGTTTTATATTATCTAAGTTCCAGGAGGTGCTACCAGTTATCTCAAATCAAGAAAAGAAAATGGCGAAGTTTATAGTATAATGTACAATAAAACTTATGTTATAATATTTCCATTTTACTCTAAGGAATATTACCACTTAAAATGTATATATTTGAGCTATCAAATGTGAGTCTTTTTTTCCGTGGTACAATTGCAAGATACAGAACAGCTAACTAAATTGCAGTTTCAGCTGTAACATAATATTTTTTCCTATCAGAATATTAAATGTCACATTGGATTAGTGAGCTAAACATTATTTATAGTTTTTTAAAATCCACGTTTAAATGAGTTTCCTATATTTATTATCTGTAGATGATAAGTGCAGTCGCAGTAAGAATGAGCACTTTTGGGGCTCAGATTGATGAGGAATAGCATCCAATGGGGTTAAATACTCAAACTTTTTGATGTGGGGTTAGCTTGGCCTTATTAATCAGCAATTTTGTGCTGATTGAATAATTTGCACCCATATATCTGACAAGTTTAGTTATATGAGGATGCTCATAAACTATTGTGTGATTCTTAAATCTCTACTTTGCACACTTTCAAGGAGAATGCAGGCTAGGTTTCATAAGACAGCTGTAGGAATGACCATAACATCTTGACAAAGTGACATAACAATTATGATACCTGCCAGGAAAGTGTGTCAGACTCAATGAGAGAAATTACCAGTACGTTATGAATAATCTCAGCTAACTGCATGGATTATAATATTGGTGCCAAAATTCGAACCAACATTAGCTTTCAACATCTGGGCTCTAGCACCCACACAATTTCTCTAACCACAGCATGATTTTGAGATCTATCTTTCCCCTTTCATCTCTTATAAAAGCACGTGCTCCTTAACCAATGACATGTTCAATAAGGTCTCCTCTCCTTCATAGATGATTAACTTAGAATCCGATGTGACAATTCAGCCTGCAGTATATGTCTTATTTTTCAGCGTTCAGAAGCATGTGTTTCTTCCCAGCCAGAACAGTCAGTTAATGATGTTCATAATGCTCCATCAACATGCCTTAAATTCAAAGATGTTTGCATGTGTAATATTCACACTGAAAAAAAACCCTGATAATTAAGAGTCTGAAGTACAAAAGGGTAATACACTGTCCTCAGGCTCAGTGGGGAAGTTCATTAGTAGTGGAATCGTGTCATTTGCCCATCTGCTCATAATTGCATTCACTCCGGGAACTAAGTGAAGGAAGTGACATCACATAGTCCTTATATATCCACGTTTGTAAATCACATAGACCCCCTTAAATGGATGGGTAACTAGAAGGGAAATATAAATCAAAACATCATCAGCATCCAATCCCATCAGCAACAATAACAATTGATTGTGCCCATTTCAAACTCAGTTTAGGAAGAAGACTTCGTTTGCTTTTTTTCTTTTTCTTTTTTTTTTTTAATACTCTAACTCTAAGAAATCTCACAGATAAATAGGATGCTGGTATGTCTGTGTGTTAGCATGGCTGTATCATAGGGGCAATTATCTTTCAACTGGTTGGAGACACAACTCTTGCTTGTATGTCCTAAAGATTGAGCGTGTGGCAGCTGCTCTGGTATCAATGGGAAAATGAAGCAGGGCCTCATTAGATTAGCACTAAGCTTATGGCTGGTGGTAGTCTCATTATTATTGGTGACTAAGCAGGCAGATTGTCAGGGTGCCTTGTGGCAAGATGAGCTTTTGCAGCTCTTTGTAGTTATAATAAACAATGAAGGAAAAAGTAATCCCTCAGGCATAGTTGTGTCTCAGGGTCTGTTTTCTTCTGTTTTCACTTTTCTTTTTTTTTGGGGGGGGGAGACGATGAGGAAAAATCAGCTTGCAGAGCAGCATTGATAAAAAACTTATTTTATGGAACCATATTAATGCCTGAAGTGTGGTTTGAAATGAGAAGTTGTAAATTATTAATGTTACCTGTTGTGGCCAGGACTGCCACTTGAAACAGAGATAGAAAGACAATTGGCAGGAAGGTAGATAGATAGATAGATGATAGATAGATGATAGATAGATAGATAGATAGATAGATAGATAGATGATAAATAGATGATAGATAGATAGATAGATAGATAGATAGATAGATAGATAGATAGATAGATAGATAGATAGATGATAGATTGATTCTCAGATATACTTTTCCTACTTTTCCTCTTATGTATACCAATGAGAATCTAGGCTTCCAAGGAGTGAAAGCCTGCTTTTCATTTTAAATAATCTGCAAATGTGAGACATTACATCATAGTCTTAAATGCAAAGCAGATTTTCTTCCTTTCCTTGCAAAACAGTGTTGAATCCAAGTCCTGAATCTGCTAAACTCCAAAGTAGTTAAAATTTGTTAGGTCAGTATAAAAGAATATCATTCTCTCTATAAAATGATTCAAAATATTTTGGCTCCCAGTGTGATTGGAGGTTTGAAAAATTGAGAATGGAATTGGTTTTTGCTACTTAGCTGAGTAAATGAAATCATGTCAACATGAACTGAAGCATCAAAATTTGAAAATTATTTTATATTTTAAATATATACGCAATAAAATGATTTCATCTACAAGTTCTAATTTATTTACAAATGCGTATGATAAATAGCATTGCAGTCCATGAAATAACATGGATTTTCTACCCTTAAGTATTTTTTTTGCATTCTTGTTGGTATTAAATATATTTATATACTAATCAAATTCTAATCTCTACATACGCAAATAGCTTTCTGGATCATGAGACATCTAATTGGTTTGTCATTATTTTCTGAGTGTTAAGTAAACTTTGGAGGACTATTTTTCAAGTAGAAGATCTATAAACTCTTGAAAGACAAGTCTTTCTCTTTGTCTGTTTGTGTAGTTAATGTGTATTACTGCCAGACAGAAAGTCATATTTTTCCAGGAGAGGATCTCTGTGGCATATGGATGTCGTCCAAAACATGAGACTGAGACTTCAACCATTTCCCAAAAGAGAAGTAATGAAAAATTTTACAACTTGCACTTGTCCTTATGCAGATGGGATACTTGGCAATTCAAGTCATGCGTTCACAGGGTGAGCCTCCATAGTTCTGGTATTTGTGTCCCCATTAGCAGACACCAGCTACACATCACTGCTACAACTATGAGTCACTTTGAACCAGCAGTGATGTTGGCTCAGGTCTAAAAATTATGAATCCAAAAGGCTCACAAAGGAGGATTGTGAGTTGAATACTATGTTGGGTTCCATAACAGGTTATGGTTTCAAAATAACATTCATAAAAGAATTATCATGGGCAAAATTTAGAGTGTCCTTGTAATAGACTGTGTTAAGAGTAAGAAGAATAAGAGATTTCTGTGGGGAGAAAAATGTGTGTGTGTGTGTGTGTGTGTGTGTGTGTGTGTGTGTGTGCAACAAAGGTTAATGCTATCTTTTGCAATAATTTTCTACTTTCTATTTTATTTTTCTTTTTTTTAATACAGTGACTCTTACAGAAACGGAAGTCAGAAATCTAGCCTGACTGACAAGCAAACCTTCAGGGAACCTGCTTTCTCAAGGAGGTTGTTGATTTTGTTTTGAAACTGAGTTCTTATAATTATTTTAGTACTTATTCTTCTCTCACATATTACATCAAAACCCCAATTTCCCCTTTCCTCTGCACCCCCTAGTCTCTTCCTCTGCCTTCCCCTTGCCCCTAGATCTACTCTATGTTGTTCTCCCCTCAGAAAAAAGCAGGTACCCATGGAGATCAACCCAATACAGTATAACTAGCTACAATAAGACCAGGCACGTATTCTAACATGAAGGCTGGACAAAGCAACCCAATAGGAAAAAAAAGGTCCCAAGGGCAGGCAAAAGAGTTGAGCAATCCTTGCTCCCACAGTTAAGAATTCCATATGAACACTGAGCGACACAATCATAACCTATAGGCAGAGGACCAAGGACAGACTCATACAGGTTCCCTGATCTCTGTAAGGCAAATTGAGTACCAGTTAGTTGATTCTGCGTTCCATGTTTTTGTGTTGTCCTTGGTCCCTCTGTCTCCTCTAATTCTTTCTTGCCCTCTGCAGGACTCTTCCAGCTCCCCCATATGTGAATCTCTGTTAGACTCTGCATCTCCTCCTGACAGTTGCTGGTTGAAGTTTATCTGATGATGATTCAGTTCCAGTCCCAGCACATCTTGCAGGCTTGACAAACTGTAGGTCAGAGGTTTTGTGGCTGGATTAGTGTCCCAACCCCACAACTCGAGGACTCAACTGCTTGAGGATGGGTGAGGATGGTAGAGTCTTTGCTACTGTCACCCTCATAGATTCCATGGACTTTGCTTTGCATTAGGTTTTATGTCAACCCCAAAATATACTCCCCCTCACAATTACAGTCTTCTCCCCATGTAGTCTCTCCATTCATCCCCCAACCTGATCCCTCTTATTTCTACCCCCCATATTCCCCTAGTCCTCAAGGGAAATCTATTTGAATATCTCTTCCCACAATAATCCTTTGTCCTATCTTGACCCTTCCTTGTTATTTAGCCTCTCTGGGTCTGTGAATTTTAACATGAATATCTTTTACAGTGTAGCTAATATCCACTTATAAGTGAGTATACACCATGTTTGTCTTTCTGGGACTGGGTTATCTCAGTCAAATGAGTTTTTCTAGTTCCATTTATTTGCCAGCAAATTACATAATGTTATTCTTTTTAAGTTGAGTAACACTCCATTCTGTTAGTATAAAATTAAAAAAAAATTAATTAATTCTACAGTTGAGGGACATTTCGATTGTTTCCTGTTTCTGGCTACTGTGAAGACAGCTACTATGAACATAGTTCAAAAGGTGTCCTTGGAGTAGAATGCTGTTTCTTTTGGGTATATGCTCAAGATAGATATAGTTGGGACTTGAGGTACACCTATCCTCAAGTTTTCAAGAAACTGCTGTATTGATTTACAAAGTGGCTGTATAAATTTGCATTCTCACCAGCTATGAAGGAATAATTCCCTTACTCCACATTCTTGGTACTATGAGCTGTCACTTATGATTTTGAGCTTAGCCATTCTGATGATATAAGATGAAATCTCAAAGTTTTTTGATTTGCATTTCCTTGATGACTAATGATATTGATCATATCTTTAGGAGCTTCTCAGACATTAGAACTTGTTCTGTTGAGAATTCTCTGTCTAGGTCTGTACCCTGTTGTTTTAAAATCGAATTATTTGGTTGTTTATGTCTAGCTTGTTGAATTTTTTATATAATTTAGGTATCAGCATTCTTTCAGATATGGGGTTGGTAAGATCATTTCCCATTCAATAGGCTACTATTTTGCCTTTTGGCCTTACAGAAGCCTTTTAGTTTTGTAAGGTCCCATTTATTAATTGTTGCTCTTGATACCTATGATGCTGACGTATTGTTCAAGAAGTTATCTCCTGTGCCAATGTGTTCAAGGTTATTCTCACTTTCACTTCTATCAAGTTAGTGTATTTGTTTTTTGTTGTTGTTGATGATGATGTTGTTGTTGTTGTTGAGTTCTTTGATCCACTAGGACTTGAGTTTTTTGCATTGTGGTATGGATTTATTTGCATTCGTCTACATGCTGACATCCAATTAGACCTTCACAATTTGTTGAAGAATATTTCTTTCATCCATTGCATAACTTTGCCTTCTTTGTAGAAAATCTAGTGTACATGGGTATGTGGATTTACCTCTGGGTCTTCCATTCTATTTCCTTGATCAACCTGTCTGGTTTTTTGGCAACGATGCAGTCATTATTAATATTGCTCTTTAGTACAGCTTGACACCAGAAATGATGACATATTCAAATGTTCTTCTATTATGTAGATTGAGTTTAGCTATTCTTTGTTGTTGTTGGTGGTGTTTGTTTGTTTGTTTTTACATATGAAGTGGAATATTATTCTTTTAAAGTCTGTGAAGAATTGTTTGAAGTTTGATGGGGAATGCCTTGAATCTGTAGATTACTTTTTGTAAGATGGCTATTTTTATTATGTTTTTCTTGCTGATCCATGAGCATGGGAGATCTTTCCATCTTCTGATATATGTTTCAGTGTCTTTTTCAAAGTTTTTAAGTTCTAGTCATACAGGTTTTTCACTGTTTGTAGGTACCCAAGATATTTTATATTATCCATGGTTATTGTAATGGTTGTTGTTTCCATCATTTCATTCTCAGCCCATTTATTGTTTGTATATAGTAGTGCTACCATTTTTTCTTTCGGTTGTACAACTTTGTATCCAGCAACTCTGCTGAAGGAGTTTACCAGCTGTACGATGTCTTTCATAGAATTTTTTTGTCACTTATGTATGCTATCATTTTATCTTCGAATGGTGATTCTTTGACTTCTTCCTTTCCAATTCGTATCCCGTTGGTCTCCTTTAGTTGTCTTATTGCTCTAGCTAAAACTTCAAGTCCTACAATGAATAGATATGGAGAGAATAAACAGCCTTGTCTTGTCTTGTCCATTAATGTTAGCTTTGGTTTTCTCTTTATTTAATTTAGTATTGGCTATTGACTTGTTATATATTGCCTTTATTGTGTTTATGTATGTGTCTTGTATCCCTGATCTCTCCAAGACATTTATCATAAACAGGTGTAAGATTTTATCATTGGCCTTTATCAGCATCTAATGTGATAATCATGTGTTTTTCACTTTGTTTATAAGGCAGATTACATTGACAGATTTTCAAATGTTGAATCATCCCTGTATCTCTGAAATGAAGCCTAATTTACAATTTATAATTGGAGATATTTTTGACACGTTCCTGGATTCTGTTCACAAATATTTTATTGTGTATTTTCACAACAATGTTCATAAGGGAAATTCATAAGGTCTAAAATTCTCTTTCTTGGTTGAGTATTTTAAAGTTATTTTTAGGAGATGCCTAAGTTTTCTGCTTAGAAACAGGAGATTATAGTAGGCAAGTAATCAGGAAGTAAGTTGTTTTATATTAAAGAACTGCTAAGACTTTCTATGTAGAAATCAAAAGGTAGTGAGAAATATGAACATGAATGAATTAATGAATGAATGATTACTGTTGGAGATCACATAAAAGGTTAAGCTATATGTTAATTTTTTCCAAATTGTATTTTTTAGATATTAGAATAGCTTAACCAGATTTCTTCTTCGGGACATTTGTTTAGAAAATATTTTTCCAAACTTTTACTCCGAGATAATGTCTTTTTGATATTGGGGTGTTTCTTGAATGGAGCAGAAGGATGGAACATGCTTTTACATCAATTCTGTCAGTCTGTATCTTTTTATTGGGAAATAGATTTGATTGGTATTGAGAGATAATAATGACAAATGATTGTTAACTTCTGTTATTTTGCTGAGTTGATAGTAGTGGAAGTCTGTTTTATGTATGTGTGTTTTTTCTTTCTTTTGATTATGCTGGTATTAGCTTATTTATTGCCTGTTCGTTTTCAGGTATAGTTAACTACCTTAGGTTGGAATTTTCCCTCTATTATCTTCTCTCGAGCTGGATTTGTGGATGGATATTAATTAAATTTTATTTTATCATGAAATGGCTTGTTTTCTACATCTATGCTGATTGAAAGTTTGCTGTCATCTTTGTTCCCTTAGCATCTGTAGCACATTTTTCCAGTGTTTCTGTCTAGAAATCAGGGGCAATTCTAATAGGCCTGCCTTTATATATTAATGGCTCCATTGTCCTGCAGCTATTAATACTCTTTCTTTGTTATGTGTTTGAGTGTTTGGATTATGATATGGTGAGGGGAATTTCTTTTGTGCTCCAGTCTATTTGGTGTTCTGTAAGCTTCTTGTACCTTTGTAGATATCTCCTTCTTTGGGATAGGCAATCTTCCTCTATGATTTTTTGTTAAATATGTATGTGTGTGTGTGTGTGTGTGTGTGTGTGTGTGTGTGTGTGTGTGTGTGGAGGAGTTGAAGTGGGAGTATATCCTTTCTCCTTTTTTTATTATTCTTAGTTTAGTTCTTTATATTGTATGATAGATTTCCTGAATGTTTTCTGTCAGGAAGTTTTCTAATTTAACATTTTCTTTGACTAATGTAGCTATACCTTATATTTTGTCTTCAATGATTTAGATTCTTTTTCTATTTTTTATATTCTGTTGATGGTGCTTGTATCTATAGTTCTTGTTCACTTTTCTTAAATCTTGTATATCTGAAATTCTCTCCATTTCTGTTTTATTTACTCCTAATTCCATTTCCAGGTTTTGAACAGTTTTATCCATTTCCATCAGCTTTTTGTGTTTCTTGGCTTTCTTGACAATTTTTAAGGGACTTATTGATTCCCTTCATTTTTAATTAATTTTAGTTTAGTTTAGTTTAATTTAGTTTAGTTTAGTTTTTTACAGCCCAGTCCTTATTCCCTTCTCAGTCTACCCATCAATATTTCCTTTTCCTGTTCTTCCTACCCACTGTCTCCATTAGGACGAACCCCCCCCCAACTCCTCCTGTAAGAATTCCGCACTCCCTGGGACCTCAAGTCTTTTTGGGGTTAGGCACATCTTCTCTCACTGAGGCCACACCAGGCAATCCTCTGCTAACTAGTGCCTGCCTGGCGGCTCAGTGTATGAGAGATCTCAGGGGTCCAGGCTAAGCTGAGAAACTGAGAGTGCTGGTCTTCCTGTTGTGTTGCCATCCTCCTTAGCTTCTTTCAGCTTTTCCCAAACTCAACCGCAGTGTTTCCCCAACTTCAGTCCATTGGTTGGGTATAAGTATCTGCCTCTGTATCAGTTGTTTATCGGGCCTCTTGGAGAGCAATCATCCTAGGCTCCTGTCTGTAAGCACACCATAGCATCAGTAATAGTTTCATGCCTTGGAGCCTCCCCTTCAGTTGGATTCCAGTTTGGACCTGTCATTGGACCTCCTTTCTCTTAGGCTTGTCTCCGTGTCTTGGAAGTTCTTTTAGACAGGAATAATTCTGGGTCCGAGTTTTTGACTGTGGGATGGCAATCCCGTAACTCCACTTTCTATTGTAAGTGGACTCTACACATTCCCTCTTCCCACTTTTGGGCATTTCATCTAAGGTCCCACCCTTTGAGTCCTGAGAGTCTCTCACCTACTGGGTCACTGGTACATTCAAGAGGGTTTGCCCATTTCCCACCCCTGAGGTTGCATATTTGTATTCATTCTGCTGCTGTCAGCTGCCCCTAATACTTGATCATGTTCTTCAACCTCCTTGTGCCCTCTCCCACCCAAATGCCTCCCTATCCCCCCACTGGTGATTGTTTTCTTCTCCCTCCCTAGTGGAATTGAAGCATCCTCACTTGGGCCCTTTGGCTTGTTAGCCTTTTTGAATTCTGTGGGTTGTATTTTGTACTTTTTTTTTTTTTTTTTTTTTTTGGCTATTATCCACTTATTAGTGAGTACATACCATGCATGTTCTTTTGGGTCTGAGTTAACTCAGAACGATATTTTCTAGTTCCACCTCATTTCCTCCATTAAAAAAAGTTTTTGTTCCTTGATTTCTTTAAGAGATTCATTAATTTCCTCTTTAAGGACATCTATTATCGTCATAAAGTTGGTTTTAAGGTTGTTTTCCTGTGATTCGACTGTGTTGGAATACTCAGGGCTTGCTGTAGTGAGATGGCTAACCTCTGTTGGTAACACATTGCCCTTGGTCTTATTGATTGTGCTCTTCCAGTGCTGTTTATCATCTGAATTTGAAGTGGTTATCAAGAGGGCTGGTTTATTTTGTTGAATAATTGATTTCTTCCTTAGTTTCTGTTTCCTCTCTGTTCTTCTGGAGTGACCTGGGTTGAGTAGAATGTCTGTCCATACTGGGGGCTAGACTTCTGATGGTCTGGATGGCTTTGGTTCTGCAGAGTTGTGCTGCCCTAATTGGGAGCTGGAGCTCTGGTCATGTGTTTGGACTCTGATCTGGCCAGGGTTCCTCTGGGGTTCAGTATAGTGACCTGGTTTCTGGTAGGGTAGGAAACTTCTGCCTGGTTTTATGCATCTATCCTGGTTTCTGGGTTTCAAGATGCTGGCCTCGCCTCTGGCGAAGTGGAAGGCTTCTGTCATAGGTGTGGCCTGGTTAATGGTGGGGAGAAGAATGGCAGTTGTGGTTATGTTGAGTGAGATCAGGCCCGGTTGGGTACTTACCTGATTTTCAAGGATATGGCCTGGCCTTTGATGGGGTAGAAGACTTCCTGTAGAGGTGTGCGCCAGCATACCACCCTAGAACTCTAGAGATTATTTTGTGCAAGTTCTGCCAGGGTTGGGAGACAATCTTACATTGGGTTCAGGGATCTAATCTGGAATATGGTGGGCTCCAACTCCTGCCACAACGCTTCTACTTTTTATGTGAGTGTTGATAATCTGAATGCAGGTTCTCATGCTTAAGTAGGAAGTTCTTAATATACTGATATCTCTTATAAGGCTGACAGCAAGCTAACACATTTTTCCTCTTTTATTTTTTGAAAATAGATATCAGATTAATATATCCTGATTATAGTTTTTTTTCCCTTCCTTCCAATTATTCCCCAGTCCCCTCCCATTCTGATTCTTTCCCTTTCTTCTCTCATTAGAAAACAACAGATTTTTAATATAAAACAATAAAATATAACACAGCAAAATATAGTAGGATAAAAAAAAAATCACATCAGAGTTGGACAAGACAAACCAACAGAAATAAAAGAGTCTGAAAGGGAGACAAAGAATGAGAGACCCTCTGATTCATACATTCAGAAATTTCATAAAAATACGAACTTGAAAAATATAACATATACAGAAGACTTGGAGCAGACCTGTGTTAACATTGTACACGTTGGCAAGATAACTCTGAAAGACTATTATTTTTTAACATTTGGAGTCTGTTGTATAGCATAAGGAACAGTATGCAATGCCTATTATTATTATAATGAGCATGTGAATTATATATTAGCATCAATATCACTGAAATGAATACTCCAAGATTTTTCCAATGAAAAAATTTAATTCAGGAAGCTAAAGAAGCTTTTGCAAAACTAAGAACACCATCATTCAAGCAAAGTGGCAATAGGCAGAATGAGAAAAAAATACCAATCATAGATTCGACAAAGGATTCATTTCTAGAGTATATAAAGAACCTTAAAAAGACCCTTAAACATCAAGGAACCAACTCAATTAAAAATTAGAGTATAGACATAAAGGGAAAGAGAGTTCTCTAAAGATTAAATACTAGTGACTGAAATCTCTTTTAATATGTTGAATATCCTATCAATCAAAGAAAACTCAAGAAAAAAGAAAGTTGACATTTCATCTAATCTCAATCCTAATGTTCAAGATATGTAAAACAAATGACCATTTTTGCAGATAATGTGGATAAAGAAGTACCCTTAATCATTGTTCATGGGGATGCAAACTGGTAGAGTCACTATGAAGTTTTGCATAAATATTTTAAAAGGTGAAAATATATTCAAATTAAGATTCAATTCTACAACTCTTACCCAGAGGACTGTACATTTTATTACAAAGATACTTGCTCTCGACCATGTTGATTGCTGTTTTATACATAATATTTGAAAGTAGTCCAGATGTCCACCCATTGCTTAATGGATAATGTAGCTACAATGAAACATTATTTAGATGTTTTGAGAAATAAAATTATTAAATTTGCAGGTAATTTAATGGAGCTAGAAATAATTCGCATAGGTGAGTTTACCCAGATCCCAAAAGGTAAAGGTTGCATATTTCTGCTTATGTGTGGATGATAGGTCTTAAGATCTTTATATTTGTTTATATGAATAATCCAGAGACAAGTTCAGTAGTATGGGATTACATGGGAAGATGGGATCTTCCAAGGAAGAACTAGTAGAATTTAGGACACTCTTCATTTAAAGAGATGAAGGAACAACTTGAATAGGTGAATTAAAAGGAGAAGGTTGGGGGAGGGCAAGGTAAAAGAGACAATATGGGGATAGATAACTAACATTAAAGATCTTTTAATATGACCTTTAATATGAAAGGCAGTGACTGTAGGAAGCCTCTTAAAGAATATACATATATAAGAGGAAATTAAATAAAATCACTAAATAATGGAAGAAACAATGACCAGACTACATACCTTATGCCATCAAGTAAATCCTTTCAGTGTCCAGAATGGGTTATATACTATTCAGAATTAAATCATTGGCCAGTGGAGTTCCATAGCCTACACCTGTAAATATCACAGGTTATTTCTAAAGATGTTGGCTGTTCTCTAAAGCCTGATAGGCAGGCACCATTGCAGAAAACAACAATTATTTATGTGGTCTAGGGACAGGTAGCTGGTGCGCAACTACCCACTACTATTGATTAGCACTCATGGTAATGAAGGGTAGGTTCATGCTCCAAGAGGAGAAAATAAAATATGAATATTAATGTGCTACATGTTCCATTCATGTGCATGAAAGTCTGCTGTAATTGTGGAACAAAATTACCATACTTTGTTACAGACAAAATTAGCTGGCCAAAACAGACCTTAGTATCATTTTGTTTTCTTTTTAATTTTGTCATCGTTTCTTTGGTTTTTTTTTTTGTTTTTTTTTTTTTTTTTTTTTTGCAACAAAAAGTACATGAAATTTAGTGGACAGGGAAATGGACAGGATTTTGTAAGAGTTAAGAGAGGGAAAATAATATGAACAAAATATTGTATAAGAATCAGTTTAAGAAAAATAAAATTAAAATTTATATTTCCACTATTATTTTTTTAATTATCAAAAGGCCTTGACCAACTCTCTCTTCTAAGTGTGTTTTAAGAGATCTTGTTGATAACAGTAAGCCTTAGGTTTATACTACTATCATCTGTTTTACATTTGTGGAATTACCTGAATTTCTTGTTGTATACTATATAGGAATATCCATATACTTTTAAGATTAATGGTATTTTGCACAACATGACACAATGAAAATGTAAAACACTGGTTTTATTGTAGAGTATCAAGACACAAAATAATATTAAATATACAGACATTTTGATCAAAAGATTTTTTTAATTGAATATTTTAATTGTTTGCATTTCAAATGTTATCCCCTTCCCTGGTTTCCCCTCCTCAAGACCCCTATCTCATCCCTTCTCTCCCTGCTTCTATGAGGGTGCTCTTGCACCTACCCAACAACTCCCACCTCACCTCTCTGGCATTCCACCTACACTGGGGCATCCAGCCTTCACAGGACTCAGGGCATCTCCTCCCATTGATGTTTGACAAGGCCATCCTCTGCTACATAAGAGGCTGGAGACATGGGTCACTCTGTGTATTCTTTGGTTGGTGGTTTAGTCCCTGGGATCTCTGGGGGAGTTCAGTTGGTTGATATAGTTGTTCTTTCTACGGGATGGCAAACCACTTCAGATCCTTTAGTCTTCTCTAATTTCTCATCGGGGCCATGGTGCTAAGTAAAGTGGATGGCTGTTAGCATCCAAGCATCTAACTCTGTATCTGTCTGGCTTTGATGGATTTTCTTATACTGAAACATCCTTGCAGTCCTGGGATGAAGCATACTTTAAGATAGCGAATGATTGTTTTGATCTGATCTTGGATTCAGTTTGAAAGTATTTTATTGAGTATTTTAGCATCAATACTCATAAGGGAAATTGGTTTGAAGTTCTCTTTCTTTGTTGGGACTTTGTGTAGTTTAGGTATAAGCGTAGTTGTGGCTTCATAGAAGGAATGTGGTAGTGCTCCTTCTGTTTCTATTTTGTGGGATAGTTTGGAAAGTATTGGTATGAGGTCTTCTATGAAGGTCTGCTAGAATTCTTCACTAAAACCATCTAGTCCTGAGCTTTTTTTGGTTGGGAGACTTTTAATAATTTCTCCTATTATTTTTAGGGATATGTGACTGTTTAGGTGGTTTATCTGATCCTATTTTACTTTGGTACCTGGTATCTTTCTACAAATTCATGCATTTAATCCAGATTTTCCTGTTTTGTTGAATATAGACTTTTGTAGTAGGATCAGATGATTTTTTGAATCTTCTTGGCTTCTGTTCTTACATCTCCCTTTTCATTTTTGATTTTGTTATTTTGCATAATGTCTCTCTGCCCTTTTGTTAGTCTGGCTAAGATTTTATCTGTCTTAATGATTTTCTCAAAGAACCACCTCCTAATTTTGTTGATTCTTTGTATAATTCTCTTTGTTTCTATTCGATTTATTTCAGCCCTGAGTTTCATTATTTCCTGCTGCTTATTCCTCTTGGTTGTATATGGTTGTTTTTTCTTGAGCTTTCATTTGTGCTGTTAAACTGCTAGTGTCTGCATTTTTGGTTTCTTTTTAAAGGCACTCAGCATTATGAGTTTTCCTTTTAACACTGCTTTCATAAATTTTGGTATGCTGTGCTCTCATTTTCATTAAATTCTAAAACATCTTTAATTTCTTTCTTATTTCTTCCTTGACCAAGTTATCATTGATTACAGCATTGTTCAACTTCCTTGTGAATATAGGCTTTCTGTCTTTTTGTTGTTACTGAAGAGCAGCCTTAGTCTGTGGTGATCTGATAGGACACATGGGATTACTTCAATCTTCTTGTATCTGTTGAGGCCTGTTTTATGACTGATTATGCGACCAATTTTGGAGAAGGAATCATGAGGTGCTGAGGAGAAGATTTTTTTTTATTTTTTTCAAGCTGGGGACCGAACCCAGGACCTTGCGCTTGCTAGGCAAGCACTCTACCACTGAGCTAAATCCCCAACCCCATATTCTTGTATTAGGAATACATATATATATATATATGTATATATATATAAATGAAATATATATATATATATGAAATCCATTTGGTTCATAACTTCTGTTAGTTTCTCTGTGTCTCTTTTCAGTTTTGTTTCCATGATCTGTCCATTGATGTAAGTGGGATGTTGAAGTCTCCCATTATCATTGTGTGAAGTACAATGTCTGCTTTGAAATTTAGTAAGGTTTCTTTTAAGAATGTAGGTGTCCTTGCATTTGGAGCATAGATAATTAGGATTGAATGTTGCTCTTGTTTCATTTTTCCTTTGATGCATATAAATACCCTTCCTTATTCTTTTTGATAACTGATGGTTGAAAGTCGATTTTATTCCAAATTAGAATGGCTACTCCAGCTTGTTTCTTGGGACCGTTTTCTTGAAAAACTGTTTTCTAGCATTTTACTCTGAGGTAGTGTCTGTCCTTGTCACTGAGGTGTGTGTCCTGCATATAGTTTCCCTCCATGTGTTGGAGTTTTCCATGTGTTATCTTTGTAGGGCTGGATTTATGGAAAGATACTGTATAAATTTGTTTTTGCCATGGGATATCTTGGTTTCTCCATGTATTCTAATTGAGAGTTTTTCTGGATATAGTAGCCTGGGCTGGCATTTGTGTTCTCTTAGGGTCTGTATGACATCTTCCCAGAATGTTCTGGCTCTCATAGTCTGTGGAAAGAAGTCTGGTGTAATTCTCATAGGTCTGCCTTTATGTGTTACTTGGCCCTTTTCCCTTACTGCTTTTAATATTCTTCCTTTGTTTTGTGCATTTACTATTTTGATTATTATATGATGGGAGGAATTTCTTTTTTGGTCCAATCTATTTGGGGCTCTGTAGGCTTCTTGTATGTTTATGGGCATCACTTTCTATAGGTTAAGGAAGTTTTCTTCTATAATTTTGTTGAAGATATTTACTGGTTCCTTAAGTTGAGAATCTTCAGTCTCTTCTATACCTATTATCTTGAGGTATTATCTTCTCATTGTGTTCTGGATTTCCTTGATGTTTAGTTAGGAGCTTTTTCCTTTTTCATTTTCTTTGATTATTGTGTCAATGTTTTCTATGGTATCTTCTGTCCCAGAGATTTTCTCTTCTATCTCTTGCATTCTGTTGGTTATGCTTGCATCTATGACTCTTGATCTCTTTCCTAGGTTTTTTATCTCCAGTGTTGTCCCCTTTGTGATTTCTTTACTGTTTCTATTTTCATTTTTTAGGAAATGGATGCTTTTGTTCAGTTCCTTTACCTGTTTGTAGTGTTTTGCTGTAATTCTTTAAGGGATTTTTGTGTTTCTTCTTTAAGGGCTTCTACTTGCTTACCTGTGTTGCCCTTTATTTTTTTTAAGGGAGTTATTTATGTCCTTCTCATAGTCCTCTATCATCATCATGAGATGTGATTTTAAATTCAAATCTTTCTTTTCAGATGTGTTGGGATACCCAGTATTTTCTTTGATGTGGGAACTGGGCTTTGATCATGCCAAGTAAACTTGGTTTCTGCTGTTTAGGTCCCTGCGCTTGCCTCTTGCCATCTGGTTGTCTCTAATGTTAGCTGGTCTTGTCGTCTCCTACAGTGGCTACCCTTCTACAAGCCTCTGTGTCAGCACTTCTAGAGACTCGCTTTCTTCCAGCAGGATGGGTACAGAGAACTATGTCACTGGGTCAGCTCAGGAATTGGGTGGAAACTAGAAGGATCCTGTCCCCAACTGCTCCTTTGTTCCTGTGTCCAGAGGTCTCCAGGTGGGTTCCTCTTGGGCCAGGAATGAGAGCAGAAGTGATCGTCTCCCCTAAGCTCTCAGGATTTTCCACATTTCTGAGAGGCCAGCTTTCTCACTCGTGGGATTTGGGTACAGAGAGCTGTGTGACCAGGTCCTGTTACATTTTTCTTATTGTAAACTATATCATTTTTTTTTCTTGGTCCTTGGGACCAGTGAACTCACCAACAGGAGAGCAGCTTCCCAATAAACCTGTATTTAATATGCATTTTACATTTTCTTTGCCAGTTGTGTCAATGTTTTCTATGGTATCTTTTGTCCCTGACATTCTCTCTTCTCTCTTTTGTATTCTGTTGGTGGTGCTTGTGTCTATGACTCCTGATCTCTCTCCTAGGTTTTCTTTCTCTCAGTCTGTCTCCTATTGTGGTTTCTTTATTGTTTCTATTTCCATTTTAACATCCTTTATGGTTTTATTTAATTCCTTCACCTGTTTGGTTGTATTTCCTCTTTAAGATCTGTTTACCCATGTTCTTCTGTATTTCTTTAAGGAAGCTATTTATGTCCTCTTTAAAGTCCTCTATCCTCATGAGGAGATATGATTTTTTTCTCACGGTAGTAATATTTTAATAAAGCATTTACATTTCTATACTACTTGCTTGATTTATGCATTATACAAGACACAGCAAACAAACAAAAGGCACTGATACTTCCTCTATAAAATATTTAAAAATACTTTGTTTACTTGTGACATACACCGACTGCATGTGAGATGTGATTTTCAATCCAAATCTTGCTTTTCTGGTGTGGTAAGGTATCTAGGGCTTGTTGTGATGGGAGTACTGAGTTCTGATGATGCCAAGTAGCCTTTATTTCTGCTGCTTATGTTCTTGTGCTTTCTTCTCTCCATCTGGTTATCTCTGGGGTTAGTCTTGCTGACTCTGACAGGAGCTGGTCCCTCCTATGAGTCTGTAAACCTGTGTGTGTGACAGCACTCCTGGGAGACCAGCTCTCTCCAGGTGGAATTTGTTTAAGGTGAGCTGTGGCACAGAGTTATCTCCAGGGTGCAGATGGAAACCGGATGGATTCTGTCCTTGGCGCCTCAGAGGTTCCTGTGCCCTGAGGTCCCTCTAGTCCATCTATTGGAGCAATAATGTTTCTCTCATCCATGACCTTAGATGTGGCAGCACTCCTGAGAGACCAGCTCTCTCTGGGTAGGATTTGAGTATGGAGAGCTTTGGCACAGGGTTATCTCTGGCTTACTGAATGTTTTAAACTGGGAACTCTGTGTTAACATGCACAGAATTTCATTTTTTATAAAAATTCTTTTTGTTCTTTGAACATATTTTAATTGCATTTCATTGATAGATTAAATTTGCATCACTGTTTCTAAATGGAAATCTAATAGTTATCATTTTTAAGTATGTCTCTGTGTGTGCCTGGTATATATGTGTGTTATATATGTGTTCCTATGTGTGTTGTGCACGTAAACATATATTTACTTGTATATAATCATATGTAGGCAAATATATGTGGACATTCCAATTTTATATCAAAAGGTATCCTTAAATCTAGATTTTTTTAGTCATATTTATTGGGATTTTTTTTCTGTTGCTATGTATTGTAATGCTAAATTCTTTATCCCAAGGTTTAGTTGTCTCAAGATAAGTGAATTATCATGTATGCTAGAATTTGTTATGTAAACCTTGCTCCTTTATTTAAAACTATTGGTTGAATAAAAATGCATAGAGTCTGTACCTTGGCAGAAGTGAGGTAGTTAAGGCTTCGATTCCCATGCTTGAGGTGAATGAAGAGACCATGAAAAGAGAGAAAGGAAGAAGGTAGAAGGGTCCATAGGGCATGTGCATCTTGAGCACATCACCATGAGGGCTGGTCTGTTGTAGTAGGAATGGCCCAGGCAGAACCTGGCAAGTGATAATTCTCAATAGAGAGGTAGACAACATAGTATTGGGGGTTGATATCTGTCTAGTCTATTACTTTTAAAGTGTAAAAATATAAAGATTTTGAGTCTTCATTTGAGAAGTAAATGATCTAAGGTGGGGTAGAAATCCCCAATAACACATAATCCCTGAATCCTACCTAATACTTGACAAAATGACTAGTCTAAGTATCCATGCTGCTCTAGGAATTGCCTTTGTCAACCTCGAGACTAGTATAAGCTCAAGCAGGCTACAAAGCCTTCCCAACATTTACCTATGGCCTAAGGAGCCATATTCCAGTCTTTACACTTATACAGCAAATACCTTAGCCACTAAAACAGCTACCCAAGCTCATTAATGGCAATGTTTACAAGCAATCTTTTAGTGAGGAGCAAAACTACCTACATGCATTTGCAAACAAATAACACATTAAACTACCTGTCATATTGGAGATTTATATATACCCAGCCATATTAGCATGACTACTTGTTTCTGCACATGTTGGTTGAATTCTTAAAATCTAGTACAAAAATTAAGGTAAAGAATTCTGTGAATATATACACAATATTGTACATTTTTCTTAAATATAATAGGTACTTAGAAAAATGTCTCTAAGGACATTCTCAAAAAATTGTGAAGTGCAAAGACAATTTATTGGCTGCTTGATCTGATGAAATTTATGTCACTAATTTAGGCTATTCTCACTTGAGTATAAAATTAACACATTTTTAATATTTATTATTCTAGTTTCCTTTCACTATCTCTTTGAGATAGGAGTTCATTATTCGCATAGTCTCCAATATTATCTTGAAATTTGGATTCTCTTACTCTGTTACCCACCCATGGGTTTGCTTATCTATCTACTTTATGTGTGTGTGTGTGTGTGTGTGTGTGTGTGTGTGTGTGTGTGTATGTGTATGTGTGTGTGTGTGTGTGTGTGTGTAAACCGTAATAAACCTATGCTATCATTTATTAGTCCCTTGAAACTAAAAACAGCGTATATTAGGTAAAATAAAACTTTTTCAGGCTAAAATGCACAACCACTATGTACTAAAATTTGTTTAAGCTCTAATTTGTAATTAAAGATTTCCAGAGGGGCTGGAGAGATGGCTCAGCGGTTAAGAGCACCCGATTGCTCTTCCAGAGGTTATGAGTTCAATTCCCAGCAACCACATGGTGGCTCACAACCATCTGTAGAGAGATCCGATGCCCTCTTCTGGTGTATCTGAAGACAGCTACAGTGTGTACTTATATGTAATAAATAAATAAATCTTTAAAAAAAAAAAAAAAAAAGATTTCCAGAGACGGTAATCCTCTGTTATATATGCAGCTGGAGCCTTGGGTTCCTCCGTGTGTACTCTTTGGTCGGTGGTTTAGTCCTTAGGAGCTCTGGGAGATCTAGTTGGCTTTTTCTATGAGGTTGCAAAACACTTGAAGGCCTACAGTCCTTCTCCTAACTCCTCCATTGGAGTCCCTGTGCTGTCTTATGGTTGGCTGTGAGCATCTGCATCTGTATTGGTCTGACTCTAGCAGAGTCTCTCAGGGGACAGCCATACCAGGCTCCTGTCAGCAAGTACTTCTTGGCATCAGCAATAGTGATTGGGTTTGGTGGATGCAGGTGAAATGGGTCCCTGGGTGGGACTGTCACTGGATGGCCTTTCCTTCAATCTTTGCTTCGCTCTTTGTCCCTGAATTTCCTTTAAACAGATGGTGGGTGGCTCCATCCCTCAATCAGGGGATGTGCCTAACCTTTGGATGGTCTCTGTGGATTCTCTCCTTTCTTAGGTATTCAGCTTATGTCTTCTCTGATGAGTGTTGGAAACCTCTTGCTCTCCTGTCATCTGGGACTTTCCAATTGCTATCCCTAGATCCCCATCTCCCACTCCTACATACCTCTTTTCAATTTTCTGACCCTCTGAATTTCTCCCTTGTCTTCTCCTACACCTGATCCTGTCCAGCTTTTGCCCTTGCCCTGCTCTCTCCTTCCCAGTTCCCCCCTTCCTCTACCTCCCTTGATTTTTTTGTTCCCCCTTCTAAGTAGGACTGAGGCATCCACAGTTTGGTCTTCCTTCTTCTTAGTCTTCCTTTCTTCTTAGTCTTTCTTCTTGAATCGTGGATATTTTGAGATTTGTGGCTAATATCCACTTATCAGTGAGTGTCTTCTTTGACATCAGTGGGAGGGGAGGCTCTTGGTCTTGTAGAAATTGGATGCTGGAGTGTAGGGGAATGCTAGGGCAGTGAGACAGAAGTGGGTAGGTTTGTAGGGATGTACCCGTGTAGAATTAGGTAAGAGGGGAATGGAATAGGGGGTTTGTGGACATTTGAAATGTAAATAAATAAAATAACCAATAAGAAAGATTTTTCAGAGAAGAAATTAACATGGGGGGGAGTATCTTGAAAGGCTTACCTCATAAATGTTCTTTGGTTTTACTCAATAACATGATACAAAAAAGTACTGACATGAAAACCTTATAAGCAAAAGCTGTACCTGTAGTTGACATTCAATACAACTTTACTCATAGACACCACAGTTTAAGTTGACAATAATTTCACATTTCAAGAAATAATACTCCATATTTTATTTTCACAATCCTGATAGATTTTAATTTTTATATACGTTTTCAACAAATTATGAAAAATATATAAAACACAATGAATGTTTCAAAAAGGTCTTAACATAACACCTTTCATAAAATAACATTTAATATAAAAAAATTCAAAGCCTTAACTTTTCAATATATAAAATGTTCTCAGTTCAAAGTCACTGACAGTGGGTAGAAGATAAGAATTTATTCTTAGGGTCAGAGTTGGCACCACCTGCTTTAGAATTCAGATGTGCCATTGTGTTGGGGCATGATCATTGCTCTGGTGCTTCAGGGAAGCCCACAGTTCTATAACTTACCTCATGGAAGAACCTTAGAAATGATTATATGGACTATAAGTCTGGCACTTGCCAACTTGCATAGCTTAGTAGAATGCGAAAAGTAAGTAGCTCTCTACTCACTGACTTTTGTTTTACTCACTTGTTCACTGTCTATGTCTAAGACGTTAGCCTGGAAAACCACTGGTGTCCAGAAGTAACTTAGGGTTTTCCTATCATCTAGAAGATTATCAATCTTTTACCAGAGTACTATTTCATTTGGTTTCAACCTATGCAGTCTTGACATCATGTCACATTTGATCAATCACTTGTGATTTCCTCATGACAGAAACAGGTTGATGACTGTCTGACAGTACATTCCTTTCTGTTTGCCTTTTTATTTTACTAATTTAAATGTCACTGCATAAAATCTTTGGCCTCACTGATTGAATATTATAAATGTTTTCTTATATGTCTTAAAGACATATAAAAGTCTAAACATAATGTTTATAAGAAAAGCATCCATTTCTCATATGAAACTTATCTTTCAATTTACAGTTGATTACATAGAAGATTAAGTCCTGGATCCAAGTAGTTATGATCACAATATTGGTTCTTCTACTTATCAATTATATGTTCAAGGGTATACTTATTTTTCTAATTCTTTTTTGTTTTGTAAAGTGAAAATGCTTTAATGATACACCTTACAGGAATGTCACATTAATATGACAATATATGTGGTGAACTTTCTATATTTTATTCACTTTTTATCCTTTCATTATAAGCTATGACATAATGAATTGCTTCAAAACAGTTCCCACCCTCATCTCATGAAAAATAATTTCTGTAGATAGAAAATTATGAATTAATTGACCTAGTCATCTGTTTTATGATGCTGTCAGAATGCAATTAATTGGACCGTGGGAAATAATATTAGATGTTTAGCTAATGACAGATTTGTGTCTTAGCTGCAAGAGTTCTAATTGACTGCTTGTAGCTGTTGAAGAAAACATTCATTTACTTGAATAGAAGTTTTATCAGTATCTATAGCCTGTTGACACAGCATATTGCCATGATAGCTCTTTCAACATGACCACTCCTCTCACAATTGCTTAGTTTTTCATTCCAGTGATAATGGGCATCCAATGTGATGATTAATATTTTTGAGGGTCTATCACCTGACCTATTGCTCCAAGCTTTTGTGTTCAGAACTATGTCCTTCACTTTCAGCTGAAAATATAGACAGCAGTCCTTACATATTCTAATTCAAAATTGTATGGAAGGAATGAAGAATGAGAAATTTTAACATACTGTTTTTTTAAGAGACCAGAAAAGTTGTTCAAATTTGGAAGAATGTTATCTCTGTTAGTATGCTTCATCACTATTGTTATCAACAAGAATGTGTGATGTTGACATCTATAATTAAATATATATGCATTAATGAATTCAATGTGGTCAGAAGTTATAGAAATATGTAATTGAAATGATATTTGTCATTCATGAAAGTCTACACCAAACCAAAGAAAGCTCATTATGTGGTCTATATGAAAAGATCAAAGGGAATTCCACTTTATAATCAAATGAGATGAGAAAAAAATATTGAAAAAGGAAGGCTGAATGTGCTCAGTAGGATATAATTAAAATGTATTTCCTGTGCTAAGTAAACCATTAATAAATCACTACAGTACAGCTATAAAATAACTTAAAAATTTAATTAAAGGAAATTAAAGTGTATTTAAAACCACTAATAAGAAGCTGGGCAAAGAAGTGAATAGTAGGAATCCATTAGCCCTAAGTTAAATATACATAAACATATGAACTAATGTAAACTAGGCTTTTGTTTTGATTATTCAGAGTCAAATTGGAAGTCATTATTATTTGCCATGTAATCTGAATGTTATACATGTACCAGTGATGTAATTATAGTTGGTTTTAACTTTGACAAGTGGTCTGATATATTTTAAAGAACTCGTATCAGACATGTACCAATGTCATTTAGAAAGGAATTGTATATTTTACCACCTATTTAAATGAGACACTTGAAATTCTTAGTGTGCGTATGTGTGTGTGTGTGTGTGTGTGTGTGTGTGTGTGTGTGTGTGTGTGTGTGTGTATGAGTAACACTGATTGGCATACAAATTTTGTTAGGAAAAGTGAGATAATTGTATATTAAAATATATGACTCATAAAACTACGTCATAAAAATTATCATCCTTACCTATTTTTTTCTTTCTTTTTGTTTATTCTTTTTGGAAAACCTGTCTAACCAGTCATTTACACATTATATTTTTAGGTAAACTAAAAATTCCCCAGTCTTAGTGATTTCTCTTTTTTACTTATTTATCTTATAAACCTCAGGTGTTTCTCTTGTGGGTATTTCTGTACGTATAAGTGAGTAATGCTAACAGATGTGACATGGCAGAATCATTTCAAATATAGGAATTCCGGGAAGCTATGTTGGTAAAGAAGATTTTATGCAAGATCAGCTTCTGTGTGAACTTATGAGTAGAGTTGCATTACCTCAATGAGACCCAGTGGATAATAAGCACAGTACCAGAGAAGCACTTTCATCCCAGCTACATCTAGATGTATCATGGACACACTGAGTTCTTGTCTCTCAGATATTTGGGCCTCAAATTTACACCATTTTCTTTTCTTGGAAAGTTGTATCATTCTAAGAGCTGTTTCTGTTCTTACCCAGAGAATATGCAAAGGAGAGATCTAGTGTTTTGTACTGAATTAACTCAATATTGTCCATGCTGAAATTAAGTCTAGACTGCTTGGACAACTTATACCAAGGATACTTGGTGCAGAGCTGATGCCTCAGACTTTGCGTTCATTCAATGGCACCTCTATGCTCTCCCTAATTGTGCGGCTCTCTTCCCTTAACTCTTGCTCAGTGCTAGAGTAGGTTGAAGGCTCTGTGGCTGGGTTGTGTCACAGTCCCTCCACAGGATGTCTTACTTGGTTACAGGATATGGGTGGATCAGGCTCCTTGACTGGGAGTCTTAGGTAGGTACCACACATGTAGATTCCTGGGAATTTCTATTGCACTAGTTTTTTAGTTAATTTCTGAGATGTCTCCCCACCCCTATTCCAGTTGTCTATCCAAGTACTCTCTTCTTCCATCCATGCTCCATCCAATTCTGCCTGTTTCTGTCCCCACTGCCCTGAGTCTCCCAGAGAAATCTATTCTATCTTCCCCTCCTAGGGAGCTTCTTTCTTCTTTCACCTGAGCCGTTCTTTTTATTTAGCCTTTCTTGGTATGTGGATTATTATTTATTCTCCAGCTGTTATCCACTTATTCACGAAGTACATACCATGTTTGTATTTCCATGTCTGGTTTACTTTCCTCAAGATAAATATGTTCTGGTTTCAGCCATTTGTCTGTATCTCATAATGTTATATTTTTAAGCTGAGGAATATTTCATTGTGTAAGTATACTAAATTTTCTTTATCCATTCTTCAGTTGAAGGACATCTATGTTATTTTCATTTTCTGGCTATTACAAATAAAACTGCTAAGGACATAGTTGAACAAATGTCCTTGAGGTAGGTTGGAGCAGAGCATCCTTTCAGTCTATCCCCAGGAGTGATGTAGCAAAAGGTAAATTAATTTCTAATTTCATGAGACAGTGCCATATTGATTTTCAAAGTACAAGTTATCCCTCCTACCAGAAATGGAGGATTATTTCTCTTGTTTCATATCCTCATCACCATGAGCTGTCACTAGTGTTTTAGATCTTAGCCTTTCTGCCAGTTGCAAGATTTGCATTTCCCTAATAACTAAGCATTTGAACATTTTTAAAAGTGCTTCTTGGCCATTTGAGATTCTCCTGCTGAGAATTCCCTATATACGTATGTACTAAATTTTCATTGGATTATTACACTTATTAATATCTTGTTTCTTTATTTCATATATATATATATATGAAATTAACTCTCTATTGTATGCGCAGTTGGTAAAAATCTTTTTTCATTCTGTAGGTTGCTGTTTTGTTCTTTTGATGGTATCCATACCTTACAAAAGTGTTTCAGTTTCATGAGGTTCCACTTATTATTGATCTTAATGCCAGTTATATTTGTGTTCTGGTCAGAATGTTTTCTCCTGTGCCAAATGTCCATTCCTCCTGTGCTATTTTCTTAATTTTCTACTCTCAAGATCAATGTTTCTTGTTCTATGTTGAGGTGTTTGATTCATTTAGACTTGAGTTTTATATAGGCAAATAGATATGAATCTATTTGCATTCTTCTATGTGCTGACTTCCAATTACACCAGCATCATTTGTTAAAGATGTTTTTTTTTCAGTTGTATAATTTTTGCTTTTTAAAAATCAAAACCAGGTACTCATATGTGTGCAGACTTAAACCAGTGTCTTCAACCCAATTCCATTGATCAACCTGTCTATTTTTATATCATGCAGTATTTAATTAATGTAGCTTTGTAGTGGAGCTTAAAATCAGAGGTGGTAATAGTCTACAAGTTCTTTTATTGGATGAGATTATTTTAGCTATCCTGGATTTTTGTATTTTCCTATAAACTTGAGTTTTCTTCTTTCAAGGTCTGTAAAGAATTGTTTTGAAATTTCAATGGGAATTGCATGAATCATTAAATTCCTTTGGTTAACTAGACATTTTTACTATGTTAAATTCTAATCCATGAGCATAAGAGGTCCTTCTATCTTCTATATTTTCTTCAAAGAAGCAAAGTTCTTGTCATACAGGTCTTCCACTTGCTTGATTAGAGTTACCTCATGATATCTTACGTTTTTTGCAGCTATTCCGAAATATGTAGTTTCCTTCATTTCTTTTTTTGTTTCTTTGTTTTTATAGAATATTTTAGTTATGCACATTTTAAATGCTGTCTTATTTCCTGATTTCCCCTTGGAATCCCCCTATTCCTTCCCTCCTCTGCTGACTCTATGATTGTTTGCCCCACCCACCAACCCACACCCTCCCAACCCTTTGTCCTGGCATTCCCTGACATAGGGGCATTGAGCCTTCACACGGCCAAGGCCTCTCCTCTCATTGATGCCTAATAGGCCATCCGTTGCTCCATGTGTCTGGAGCCATGGGTCCTTCAATGTGTAATCTTTGGTTGGTGGTTTAGTGTCTGGGAGTTCTGGGGTTGATATTGTTGTTCTTCCTATGGGGTTAAAAACCCCATCAGCTACTTCAGTGCTTTTTCTAACTCCTACAATGGGGGCTCGTTTTTAGTCCAATGGTTGGTTGACAATATCTGACTCTGTATTTCTCAGGCTGTGACAGAGCCTGTCAGCAGACAGCTAAGCATGCACTTCTCAGCATCTATAATTTTGTCTGGGTTTGGTGACAGTACATGGGATGGACCCCTGGGTGGAGATGTCTCTGTATGACCTTTACCTCAGTCTCTGCCCCACACTTTGTCTCTGTAAGTCCTCCTGTGAATATTTTGTTCTGCTTTCTAAGAAGGAGCAAAGCATCCACATTTTGGTCTTCAAACTTCTTGAATTTCATGTGCTATGTCTAGTGTATCATGGGTATTCTGAGCTTTTGGGCTAATATCCATTTATCAATGAGTGTATACCATATTTTTTTTTGCACAGGGGTGGTTACATCACTCAGGATTTTCTAGTTCCAACCATTTTCCTAAGAATTACCTGAAGTCATTGTTTTTAATAGCTGCATAGTACTCCACTGTGTGAATGTACCACATTTTCTGTATCCATTCCTCTGTTGAAGGACATCTCAGTTCTTTCCAAATTCTGGCTATGATAAATAAGGCTTCTATGAACTTAGTGGAGCATGTGTCCTTGTTATATTTTGCAGCATCTTTGGCATATGCTCAGAAGTGGTAGAGCTGGCTCCGCAGGTAGTACAATGTTCAATTTTCTGAGGAACTTCCAGATTGATTTCCAGAATGGTTGTACCAGCTTGCAATCCCACCAATAATAGAGGAGTATTCTTGTTTCTCCACATCCTCCCTGAAAACTCAGGGTTGTTTTGACTTGCATTTCCCTGATGACTAAGTATGTTGAACATTTTTTAGCTGTTTCTGCACCATTCAATATTCTTCAGTTTAGTTCTCTACCCCATTTGTAATAGGATTGTTTGATTCTCTGGAATCTCACTTCTTGAGGTCTTTGTATATAATGGATATTAGTCCTCTATCTGACATAGAGTTGATAAACATCTTTTCCAAATCTGTTGTTTGCTCTTTTGTCCTATTGACAATGTACTTTTCCTTATAAAAGCTTTGCAATTTTATGAGGTCTCATTTGTCCATTCTTGATCTTAGAGCATAAGCCATTAGCATTCTATTCAGGAAAGTACCCCATGTGCCTGTGTGTTTGAGGCTCTTTCCCACTTTTTCTTCTATTAGGTTCAGTGTAACTGGTTTTATCTGGAGGTACTTGAACTACTTGGACATGAGCTTTGTACAAGGTGGTAAGAATGAAATTGTTTGCATTTTTCTATATGCTGAACTCCAGTTGAACCAGCACCAAAATGCTGTCTCTTTTCCACTGGATGGTTTCGGGTCCTTTGTCAAAGATCAAGTGACCATAGGTGTGTGGTTCATTTCTGGGTCTTTGATTCTATTGCATTGATCTATCCACCTATTTCTGTTCCAACACCATACAGTTTTAATAACAAATGCTTTGTAATACAGCTTGAGATTGGGGGATCGTGATTCCCTAGCAGTTTTTTTACTATTCAGAATATCTTTTGCTATCCTGGGTTTTTTGTTATTCCAAATGAACTTGCAAATTGCTCTTTACAACTCTATTAAAAATTGAGTTTGAACTTTGATGGGTATCTCATTAGAGCTGTAGATTGCTTTTGGCAAGATGGCCATTTTTACTATATTAATCCTGCCAATCCATGAGCATGGGAGATCTTTCCAACTTCTGAGATCTTCTTCAATTTATTTCTTCAGAGACTTGTCATACAGATCTTTCTTTTGCTTGGTTTGAGTCACACCAAAGTATTTTATATTATTTGTGGCTATTGTGAAGGATGTTGTCTCCCTAATTTCCTGCTCAACTTGTTTATCCTTTGAGCAGATGAAGGTTACTGATTTGTTTGAGTTAATTTCAGCCACATTGTTGAAGTTGTTTATAATGTTTGGGAGTTCTCTGGTGGAATTTTTGGAGTCAGTTTTGTTGCATATAGGTTTTTGACTAGTATCTGATGATATTTTTTGAATTTTCTCAATTTCTGTTGTTATTTTTTCATTTTCATATCTGATTTTATTAATTAGGATACTGTCCCTGTTCCCCCTGGTTAGTCTGGCTAAGGGTTTATCTATCTTATCGATTTTTCAAAGAACCAGTTGATTCTTTGTATAGTTATTTTTGTTTCTATTTGGTTTATTTTGGCCCCGAGTTTGATTATTACTTCTCTTCTGTTCCTCTTGGGTGCATTTGCTTCTTTTTGTTCTAGTGCATTTAAACTATGCTGTCAATCTGCTAGTGTATGACCTCCCGAGTTTTTCTTTTTTGAAGACACTCAGAGCTATGAGTTTTCCTCTTAGCACTGCTTTCATTGGGTCCCATAAGTCTGGGTATGTTGTGCCTTCATTTTCATTAAATTTTAAAAAGTCTTTAATTTCTTTCTTTATTTCTTACTTGACCAAGTTATCGCTGAGTAAAGCATTGCTCAGTTTCCATATGTATGTGGTCTACCTGTTGTTTTTGTTGTTAGTGAAGAATAGCCTTAGTCCGTGGTGATCTGATAGGATGCATGTGATTATTTCAATCTTCTTGTATCTATTGAGGCCTGTTTTATGACCAATTATATGGTAAATTTTGAAGAAGATATCATGCGGTGCTCTGGAGAAGGTATAGCCTTTTGTTTTAGGATGAAATGTCCTATAGATATCTGTGAAACCCATTTGATTTATAACTTCTGTTAGTTTCTCTGTGTCTTTGCTTAGTTTTCATTTCCATGATTTGTCCATTGATGAAAGCAGGGTGTTGAAGTTCTCGAATATTATTGTGTGCAGTACAATGTATGTTTTGAGCTTTAGTAAGGTTTCCTTACTAAATGTAGGTGCTCTAACATTTGGAGCATATGTAATCAGCATTGAGAGTTCATCTTGGTGGATTTTTCCTTTGATGAGTATGAAGTGCCATGCCTTATCCTTTTTTATAACTTTCGATTGAAAGTCAATTTTATTCAATATAGAATGTCTACTCCAACTTATTTCTTGGAACCATTTGCTTGGAAAATTTTTTCCAACCTTTTACTCTGAGGTAGTTTCTGTCTTTGTTATTGAGGTGAGTTTCCTCTCTGTAGCAAAATGCTGTGTCCTGTTTTACATATCCTGTTTGTTAGTCTATGTCTTTTCATTGTGGAATTGAGTCTATTGATATTTAAAGATATTAAGTGATTGCTGTTTCCTATTATTTTTGTTGTTAGAGGTAGAATTATGTTTGTGTGGCTCTCTTGGGTTTGTTGCAAGATTACTTTCTTGCTTTTCCTAGGATGTAGTTTCCCTCCATCTATTATCCTTTGTTGCTGGATTTGTGGAAAGGTATTGTGTAAATTTGTTTTAGTTAAGGAATATTTTGGTTTCTTCATCTATGGTAATTGCTGGATATAGTACCCTGGGCTGGCATTTCTGTTCGATTAGGTCTGAATGACATCTGTCCAGGATCTTTTTGTTTTCCTGGTGTTTGTTGAAAAATCTTGTATAATTATGATAGGTATAACTTTATATATTATTTGACCTTTTTCTCTTATTGCTTTTAATATTATTTCTTTGTTTTGTGCATTTGGTGTTTTGACTATTATATGATGGGAGGAATTTCCTTTCTGGTCCAGTCTATTTGAAATTCTGTAGGCTTCTTTTTTGTTTATGGGTATCTCTTTCTTTAGGTTAGGCAAGTTTTTTTCTATAATTTTGTTGAAGATATTTACTGGCCATTATCCTTACGTTTGATCATCTCACTGTGTCCTGGATTTCCTGGTTGATTTGGGTTAGGAGCCTATTTTATTTTGTATTTTATTTGACTGTTGTGTCAATTTTTTTTTCTTTTGGTATCTTCTGCACTGATAGTCTCTCTTCTATCTCTTGTATTCTGTTGGTTATGCTTGCAACTATGATTCCTGATCTCTTTCTTGGATTTTCTATTTAGGGTTATCTCCGTTTGTGATTTCTTTATTGTTTCTATTTCCATGTTTAGATACTGGATGTTTTGTTCTATTCCTTTACCTGCTTGGTTCTATTCTTCTTATTCATTTAAGGGAATTATTCATATCCTTTCTTAAAGTCCAGTGTTATTATCATGATATATTATTTTAACTCAGCATCTTCCTTTTCACGTGTGTGGAGTATCCTGGACAAGCTGTAGTGGGAGAACTGGGTTCTCATGATGCCAAGTAGCCTTGGTTTCTGTTCCTTACATTCTTATGCTTGCTTGTTGCCATCTGATTATCTCTAGCACCTGCACTAGATGTCGCTGACTGAAGCCTGTCCTTCTTGTGATCCTGGTTGTGTCAGAATTCCTCAGAGTCCAGGTGCCTTTGTGATCCTGTGATTCTGGGATGCTGGGATCCTGGGATACTTAGTGTGTCACAGCTCCTGGGAGTCAAGATGCCTCTGAGATACTGATGTCCTTGTGTGACCAATTCTCCATGGTCCTGTTGTGTCAGTGCTCCTGGGAGTCAAGCATTCTCTGGGGGTTGCAGGAGTGGGTGGGTAGAGCCAAAGTCCTGAGTTTACTCCAGGCACATATACCATCTGAAAGGAGCCCATGTCTTTGGATGGGAGGGGTTTGTGTTTTCCTAGTTCCTGTGTGGGTCCCAGTTATTCTGAGTATTGGGAAGATGTTGTGGCCTCTTCTGTGACCTTGGGTATGTCAGAACTCCAGTGCTCCTGTGTGTGTCAGATCTCCTGGGAGTCCATCTTCCTCTCTGATCCTGTGCTCCTATGATCCTGGCCTTTGAGTGCACCTGTGATCCTGTGTTCTTTGATCCTGTGTATCTGTAAACATGGGTGTGTTAGAGCACTTGCGTGGTGGTCTTCTTCTGGGTATTGTGGGAATGGGTGCAGAACCAGCCCCCAAGTTCTGCTCAGGGAACAAGTTCAGACTGAAAGGGACCTGCGCCACTGGCTGGGCAGGGGTACCTTTGTTCTCAGAATCTGGGGGACCCAGTTACTCTGGGTACTGGGGCAGATGTTGTGTCCTCCTCACCTGTGTTCCTGTGTATGCTAGAGCACCTGGGTGATCGGCTTCCTCTGGGTGTTGTGGGAATAGGTGTGGGACCAGCACTCGAGGTCCCCTTTATTTCCTTCTTAGAGTATTTGTTGTTTGTACATAGTAGGGCTGCTGATTTTATGAATTAATCTTATATTCAGCTACTTTGCTGAAGGTGTTTAACAGCTGTAAGAGTTCTCTGGTTAGATTTTTGGGTTAATTTTTGCATACTGCCATATCATTTGTGAATAATGATACTTTCACCTCCTCCTTTCCAGTTATCTCTACTTGTTCTCCTTTGCTGACTTTTTGGTCTAGCTGAAACTGTATTGAATGATATGGATGAGCAGATAGCCTTGTCTAATTCCTGATTTTAATGATATTTCATTGAGTTTCTCAGATTATTTATCCATATGCAATTCAGTTATTAATACATTTTAGAGACCCATTGTTTTCCTTTACTTTTAATGCAAGCTCTATATATTTTATAGTGACATTCGAAAAGACAGTATTTTGAAAAGCTTTTAATAGTACCATAAAAGATAACAACACTTCTGGGTATTTTCCCAGGGTGAAACAAGTAGAGACAAACAAAGCAGAGTAAAAATGTAAAAATAAACTCACCCAGGGGAAAAAAAGACTAAATATCAGACTTTTAAAAATAATGAGAAATATCTCAACTTTAAATAGGAAACATAACTAAAATGTAATATATTACTAAGAAAAAACACATGTCAAATATATATTTTATAAAACATACTTGTATATGAAATTAATATTCACATGCTACATATTAATATATAAAGAAATGTATTATTGTTAATATATCATATAAGTCACTGTACTATATATTCATATATTATATGGTATATATTAATATTTTATAGTTTGTTACTTATGTATATATGTACTCAAATTAAAATTTGCACTGTTAAATTTAACATATTCAATATAAAAACATGGAGATAATACTTCTATTCATGACAGTGTTTATATTTACCGGTTGACTTCCAGAGGAATACAATAAGCATTCTTTTTGACATCTTGATCTTATCGGTCAGAAGTAGGTCATTATTTGAGAGGATAAACAACGACAATTCAAGATTATATTTATCCAGAGTAGGTTTTAGCATTCTAAACTTTTGTTTAAACCATAATTGTGATATATTTCTTCAGGCTATATATTTAAATCCTGGAAGGCTGGAAACTTTGTTGAATTAACATCTAAAGTCAAGAATTACTGGGGTTGGGGATTTAGCTCAGTGGTAGAGCACTTGCCTAGCAAGCGCAAGGCCCTGGGTTCGGTCCCCAGCTCCGAAAAAAGAAAAAAAAGAAAAAGAAAAAAAAAAGAATTACTATGGTCTCAATAATGTCTTCCTATTCCCAAAAGAAACCTAATTTGAAATAATTGTTTCACACTATAATCAACATTTGGTGATTCTCTACTACTGGAGCATGAAGAATGAATTATAAGGGATTGTAGGAATAGAACGGTGGATGTGGAGTCATAGGTGATAGAGTCACCCGAAAAATCCCCAAAAATCAGACTCCAAAGACCAACATCAGGCTACAGATCTGAGTTTATTGCCCAGTGCACAAGCTAAATCCTTGTCCGATCTTGCCATACTGTCACTGTGCCTCAATGAAAACCCTGCCTCATGAGGGAACTCAGAATGTGCCAGGGCAGGAGTTAGGCAGGGGGCTGGGAGTGGGAGGAAGGGACATCTTTACCTGTTATGGATTCCATGAAGTTGGGGGAAGTAGCCACAACCCTGGCATCAGTTCGTTTTTGCTGTTCCACTGGTGTTTCAGGGGCCATCTTAGATAAGGACTCTTCAGGAGTTCAGGGGTCCAAGTAGCATGTGGTGACCAGCTCTCCTCCCACCTTTTCCTTCCAAGGTTGACTTTCCCATTCCTCAATCCCCCAGGAGGGATGTCCTTTGATGTTTGATAGAACTGACTTGCAATTGATGCTCTTTCAGATATCCACAGCAAAATATAATTTGTCTAGATTTTTCATTGCATTTGAATTCCTTAGTGTATAATGATCTCTAGGTGTGTTTGTGTGTGTGTGTGTGTGTTTGTGTGTGTGTGTGTGTTTGTGTATGTGTTTGTGTGTGTGTGTTTGAAATATCCCATTGACTATAGGTAAACTTAATGCATTTTAAGTAAAAAGGCAATGTTATTTTTTTTCATGTACATTGAGTTACAACCTATACTATGGAGGATGATTCTGCCATCAAAAGGACTTGTTCATTCCATTTATGTTCAGTAATTTCTAGTCTTATTTCAGTGTAGATTGATTTTGTAAGACTTTTGACTATATTTAGAAAGACATACATAGTAGGTAGGAATTCTTATATGTATAACATTTAATTTATGCAGACTAATTTCTGCAACACAAATCTACATAGTTATGTATAGTATTACTAGTTCTCTATTATCCTCCATTAAATCTACCATAGAAATATGTAGCAACATGGTTTCTTCTGATTATGAACTCTAGTGTATAATTTAAGGACACTTTTGATGGGCTGTCTTACATATCCCAGTAGCCACAACAGCTTTGCTTGTTATTGGAGAGTAGTTTATATCTTACCTTTTCCAGAAATTGCAAGTGATTGTGACTGAAATTATTATTTTCAGCAGTTAAATGTTAGATTTCCTACAGAGATGGTTTGTAAATGACCTCACATCAATATCCTAGCTCAGAATATTTCTTAACCAATGTTGACAGGTATAAATACATAAAATAGAAAATATATAATAAAACAATGGTACTTCTCAACGGATTCACAAACATACAGTATAATCTCCTTTCAGTAGAATTGTTGGTAGATAAGAACAGATAATATCTATTGAATTTTTAGCCGCATTTAAAAATACTATAATTTACAGTTTGAATAAGGTTTGACTGCTTTCTCACAAAGGCAGGAGTAGGCAGAAATATTTATGATGCCATCACTTTTCCTTATAACTTCACTGAAGTTTCTTGCTGCTTCAGAAGGACAATAAAAATAACAAAGAGGACAGAACTTGAAAGGGAAGAAATACAACTGTCTCTCCAGACAACCTACGGGGACACTGAAGCCCACACTAGAATTTCTCTATCAAAGATGCAGAAAATGTGATTGAAAAAAACCCATCCATTGATATATTTATAATAACAAGGAATGATCTAAAAGGAGCATAAAAATTGCAAATATTTATGAAAATAACCACTATGGGTTAGATCATGGCCCAGCTACTACGAGTATGGCTGCTCTGGCTGAGAGACGGGGTTTAATTCCCAGCAGGCACATGGAGACTCACAGTACTCTGTAACGTAAATTCTAAAGGATCAAACATAATCGTAATGTCTCGACAGCCAAACATATAAATGTACATGAAGCCAAAAAACCTAAAGGCATAAATAATAGTAAAGCAGTTTAATAAATCCAAAACTTGCAATATTGATGGATAATTTTTGATAAGGCTTGAAGGAAAAACTAAAACAATGTTTTATAAGACATTAAAGAGTAACAAAATTAATAAATATATAAAAGACATTGGTTTAAACATTTACTACTTTAAACTGTCAATGTATCCTTATCAAATCTTAGAAATTCTTATCCTGCATAAGTTGATGTACTTACTCTATATTACAATTTTATATTAAAATATTGATTTAAGATTATAGGTGGCATATTAAAACTACCTAATGATAATTCTAATATATAAAACTCTAACCAAAAACATCTTTGGATTAAAGGTAACTGAATTGAACAAAAGAAATGAAAGGGAAACCAGAAAATAGAGACACTGGACAGGAAGTGAACACCTTATGAGAAAGTAAGTTATCGACAAAAACTTGGATCGCTATTGTGTGCAATGTTCAAAATCGACCAAAGTGAATTACATTCTTAAATATAGTCTAAAATTGTTGAAACTATGGAAGAAAGAAGAAAAACAAAATGAAAATATGTGACTTTGACAAAACACGATTATTTTCTAGGCATGACAAGAAAATTAAAGCCAAGTATTTCAAGAACTGCAGTGATTATGTCAACGGATTTGACAGTTTGGGTGGAGAAATTTCACAGGGCCTCGCACCTTTATGAAGAGGTTAAAATTGTTGAAAGAGAGAAAATCTTCTTTTGATAGTTTATCTAAACCTAATAGTCATTCCGAGGCAAATCTGTGTGTGAGAGAGTGTGTGTATGTGTGTGTGTGTGTGTGTGTGTGTGTGTGTGTGTGCGCGCGCGCGCGTGCGCTCACATGTGTATGTGTGCGCAAAGAATAAGATGGAAATGATATAAATTCATTACCTGTGTTTGAACTTCACCTAAACAGAAACAATTTTAAATTTAAAAAAGAACAAAAGAGAGTGAAGGAATGGCTCTCTTGGTGAGAACTCTTGCTTTGGAAATGTTAAGACCCGACTTAACTTGCTGTTGCGAAACTCTTCAGTTTGTGCATCTCATTTTATAAGCCAAACATTATGAAAGAGCAAGAGAAGAATATTGCTAGGGGATGCAGGCTGCCAGCCAATTCTAGGTTCTCTGCATGTTCACATCTCAAGGGAATCTGGCAGAGTTATGGAGCGGGACATCTGATAAACCTCTCTTTGTCCATTGCAAGCAATGGCATATTCATAAATATCGGCTCTCATTTGTGCATATGTAACACACATATTAAAGATAACAAATTAATAAATTGGAGTTTACACAAATTAAATCTATAAATTATAAACGCGCGTATATCTGATAACTGTATTTACTTCTTATGAGAGAGTAAATTGACTTACATCTTTTTTTCTAAAAAGTACAGGTATTTCTGAGTCTAATTTGCCTTTTCCATGTCCTTTCCATCAACCATGACAAACCATTTTGACAAAGATACAGGCACCCAGATGTAACCCCAGGATTAAGGCGGATTCTGAAATTCAAAGACTGAATAATCTATAGAGAGCAAGCCACAAAACAAAATGATGACCTTGTGTTGTATAATGATAGAAATATTTTTAAAGAACAATGTGGATATTTATTTTTATATATGTACCTACATCCTCATCTTCCTGATAATTCTATAGTTTAAAAATAAAACTATGCACACTGTAAAAGTATTTGTATGACTGTTCCCAGATATTTTATTTGTAAAATCTCCAAACTGAAAATAACCTAAATAGACTTCACATAGAATAGTAAATTACAAAACAAGATCAAACTGTGATATTTGCTCATATTAGAAAAATTAATACAAAAATTACCCAGACATGAACTTAGGTGTCTCTCTAGAAGAAGAATTTACTACATGGTTTTATTTATTTAAAATCGTATTATATAAACATTTTATCTGGACTGAAAGCTGATCAGTAGTTGTAGAAATTATGTGATATTTCACAACATACTATTCATGTTGTCTACTTTGAAATTCATATGGGATGGAAGGAGAGGCACAAAGAGAAATAGAAATGTCATTTCCATGAACCTGGATAAACCATTCTTTGACATGGGTATAGAATAATAGAATACACATATAACCCTAGCTTTAAGGAGGATCCTGGAATTGAAATCCAGAATAATTTACATAGAGCAAGTTAAAACAAAACAAAGGCCTTTTTTTTGTAAGAAAATACAGTAGCTTTTATTTTTAATAATTTAGTTCTTTTCACATTTTTCCAGAAAGGAGAAATTTATTTTTGTATCTATATGCGATTAGATATTGAATAAAATCACAGTGTATTGTGTGTTTGTAAAACATACAATATGTATATTTGAAAATGTTGGCAAAATATACATGAAAATGTATATTTTCATATGTTTTCTAAAATATAATTATCTAACATTGTCTTCAATGGTTAATTTTTCCAAGAAATTATATTGTAGCTCAATTTCTCATATCTTTCAACTACACTATCATGAATCTGACATAATTTCATAAGAATGGTGAAAAACTACTTTGCTAATACGTAGTTGGGCCACGTCTCTAGACAGTTAATCCAATTGCTTGATGATAACACCTAACTTCGGTGTTTGTTTCCTTTTTCTCTTTCCTAGAGAGACTTCTGAAGTAGACGTTTTAATTCTTCCCATCTGTGAATAACAATGAAGACTGAAAGACTGAGAGCAACTACAGAGTTCTTCCAGCAAACACAGTAACAGCAGCTAATCAAGGACTCCAGCTGACACTTCTAATAATATTAAGTAAATGAGTTTTTCACACTGTTTGTTTAAAATAAATTAAGTGTGACTCTTTAAAGTGTGGGAGGTATATAAAGGATTAGTGGGTTATCTTTATTTTTATATTGCTGCTATAACAATTTATCATGCACACAGAGACTTACAACATCCACACTTCTTTTCTCACCGTTCCTGAGGTCAGAACTCGAGATGAGTCAAGTTAATTGTCTCAGCCTATGGATCCTAACAAGGTCAGAATCAATGTGTCAGCTGACCTAGGCTTTTATCTAACTGCCCTAGGAGAGACATGGCTTTCACCCGCATTTGTATGATTGGCACAATTTAGCTTTCCTCTGTGTTGTGGGCATGAGGTCACAATGTTCTTTCTTCTATAAATGACAAGCCTGTCTCAGCTACTGAGGGCCAACTCATCCATACACAAGCCAGCCTTGATGGTAAAATCTCCTACTATTTCTGTTTTACTAAAACCAGAGTGTGTTCTCTACTATTGGGTCTCACATGATTAGACCCCAGTCACAAGGAAACACAGAATAAACCGTCTGAGATCAATTAACAGTGAATGCCCTTGGCCATTAGAACATAATACATTCAATGTTTCAGAGGTTTCTGTGTGGACATTCTAAAGATTGCATTTTTCCTACCACAAGACTTTTGCTCCTAACTATTTGGAATAAAAACCATATAAATATGATGTCTAAAACAGTGCTGCTTGGAGCTTATACATATTTAATGAAAATTTTAATTTAAATTTATTGGATCAATTATGCTGCGGATGAACCTAGATATGTATCCTGCAGATCACTGTCAAGATTTGTTTATTTCTTAATGATCTTCAAAAAATAACTAAAACATAACAAAGCAAAACAAATACATGAACCATTCAGCCTACTAGATCATACAGGAGATCCTGAAGAACTGTTATGTACACACAAAACCCTTCTCTAGCATGATTTGACATGATCTGAATTGCAGTCATGGTTAAATAGAAAAGTGTACTTTAGATTTTTTTGTTCTAACAGATTCATTCTTTTTAATTCACTTTTTCTTGTTTGTTTATTTGTTTGTTATTTTTATTATTTTTTTACAGTGCAGACATTTTCCCCCTCCTGGTTCACATTCTGTTCCATCCCATACCTCCTTCCCCATCTGCAAGAGGTTGTACGCATCCCCCCACACTACCAGATATCCCCACTACCTGGAGCCTCACGTCTCTTGAGGGTTAGGATTATTAATTTCAAAGTAGAGAATCCACATGTCACTTTGATTGGAAATGACAACTTTTCATGAATCTTCTACATTAACTTGATTCAAAGGGTAACTTCTTTGACTCCATGGTAAAAAGTCAATGTTTTATCCCAAAGAATATAAATTTTAGTTTTTGATTTTAGATTTTTAAATGCCATTGTGGATTTTTCGTTCCGTGTAACTGTTCTGATTTTCCATAGTCAACTGGTCTACAATACAGTTTATTAAACTGTAAATTAAGCTAACACTATTTTGTCAGCTTTTTTCTAGTTATTTGTAATTAAAGACATTGTTTCTGTGGATATAATTACAGATGCATGTGCCTAATCTTGTACAGGTTCAAGGCAAAAGACAAACAGATGGAGAGTGTTGACCTTCTTATCGTGTAAGACCAAGCCCTTGGTAGATTTTTGCTTTTCTTTTGTTGCAGTTGTTGGCTGTTTTGTTGTTTTCTACTATTGTTCTCTCTAGACTACCTTCCATCTCAGCTCAGGAGTCCCAGAATTAAAAACTCACTACCCACTACCACATTAGAATTAATGTGAGGTATAGGCATTGAACTTTGGTATTCACACTTGCCTGGCAAACACTATGCCCCGTGAGGCCAGCTCTCCAGGCCCACAATGTGCTTATTGGAACAATCGTAAGTTCATTTAATTAAGAACAAAAAAAACAAAAGTTATTCACAAGGTTGGTATTTTAAATATAAGTTAGAGATTTACTAAAACATTTTTGGGACGCCTCCAAAAGGGCAAATGTCAATGTCAGCTGTGTCGGTATTACGTTTACCAATGTGCAAAAGAGCTGAAGCCTTGGGAGTATTTATAATACGAGAATTTCTCTTCCAAACAAGTGTTATTTTCTTTAAATTCTCAACAGTAAAAGCTTATGATAACTCATTTTCACTTCATATTTCTGTGTTATTTCAACGTCTGAATGCTAACATTACTTCAGGATGAAAAATATTGTCTATTTCCCATAATTTTCAGCATTATTCAAAAAAAACACTGATGAGTTCTAGGTGCCAAATATTCTGTTTTCCGTTAATATTTTGGCAGCCCCTCCAAATTTGACACCAGAACATTATACACTTGGAATTATAATTGTGTTTATGTATTCATAGCTTGAAATTATGCAGACAATTTTAGATAAGCCATATCTTAGCACACTTTCATCAGATTTGACTCTACAGGCTGAGTGGCAGCGTTACACGATTTTCTTTAAACTACTTGTGGAAGCAGTTGCCCCTGACTATTCTTTTCTTATATAAATTTTTCCACACACTCAATTACCTTTGAAAACTTCGCCGAATGTAAATGAAATAAAATGTAGGAAAACATGTATCTTTCTTCCAAAAATGCTCGAGGCACTCTCTAAAACAGACCGGATTCACTGAACATAGTCAAAGATAGCAAGAAAAAAATTGAAGTTCTTCCAAGGAATATGACTATCTTGCCAAATGGCTATTTCTAACAGCATCCTTAAGGTTATGTAAATATCCAGAGAACCACCTTTCCTTAAGATAAACATATAAGAAAAAAACATAATTTACTAGGAAACATATAATAAAATATTTATAAAAAAAACAACAGAGGAGACTGATTTAGTAAATTAACATAATTCTATGTACAGATATTTCTCAACATAAATTTAAAGTTGAATGACAGTGCAAGCCATGAAAAATATACATTTGTTCAATAATAAAGTGTATTTTACTATGACCAATATTTCTTTCATACTATATAGTAAATGAACAAAATTCTGAGTTTTAGACACAGTAGTGACAGGAATTGTAACTTAAAGAAACCATTGATTGAGCCTAGATAAACTCAGGAAGAAAGTTGCAGACATGTATTATCCTAATCTAATATACTCTAAAGTCATAGACAACCTGAGACACTGTTTAAAACCATTGTCTCAGCATCACTTCCTCAAATATCTTTTCTTTTTCTTTGCAAAATTTTTCTTATTTCTGTATCCATGTCCCTAAAACACAGGGTATTAATTAGCTGCAATTGCCCCTAAATCATAATTAAATCTCAATTAAATGCCAAGAAAGACACTGTTCTCTGACAATTCCTATTTTCAACTAAGAATCAGGGTGGTGAAAATAACTAAGAGGATAAAATGTAAATTATTAGCTTAGTTTATTATTCTAGGTTGACTACTTTTAATTTTGCTCTTTAAATCCAGGATCTATAAATTTAACTACTGTGATTGATGAATTTATATTCTACTCTCTACAAAAGAAATTTTAAAAGGATGCATTTTTTTCCTAAAACATAATCCTAAATTAAGCTGCGGTCTAGAATGTTTCATCATTTCTAACATTCAAAGCCAGGGAGGACCCAGGAGAATTTAACTTGGTGGGAGTGGAATTGAATGCTAAATTTGAACCACCACATCATAATTTTGTTAAATTATCTTCTTCCTCTACTAAAGTAGAAACAATAATTGGAATCAAGTCTTTATCAAAGAAAATATAAATATACTACAGAGAATATAAGATGAATAGTTTTATAGTGGAGTGAAAGCCTCATGACCTCCTTTGATTTCTCAAATAGAGTGTGAAATGGAAGCTTTTCTTTTTTTGACTTTTTTATTGTATTTCCTTTTATTTACACTTCTAATGTTATCCCCTTTCCCCTACCCAACCACCCTGATATTTTTCCATTGTTTAATTACATCAATTATGTTTTTTTTTGAGACTGGGTCGGCCTGTGTAACTATGGTTAACATGGAACTTGCTGTAGAGACCATGCTGGTCTCAAACTCATAGATATCTGTGTGCATCTACCTTCTAAGTCCTGTGCTCACAAACATAAGGCAACTGGCTAAATTAGTCACTCAGAAAATATCATTTTACACAACAGTCCTTAAGGCATGCTATTCATGACCCTCACATATAGTTTTGATACCAATAATAAGCATCAGTGAACCCATAAGCTGTGTTTCTGTCTCTGGATATTGTCTTCTGCTTTCCTGTGATGACCTGACCTATCCCAGACTTCACTATCATCCTTTTTGTATCCCTTCCTCTGTAAAACACAAACTCTCCATTAAAATTGTATAGTATACAAGTGTAATATTTCATAACATTGGAAGAGACACTCCCCCAGTTCCTCATACTAAAACACTGAAAGCGACACCTTGTTCACACTGCCACCCCCACCATCAGGTCTTCAAAGATAAGCATTATAAGGGCTCCTCTGGGATTTTAATATGTGCTTCTGTACCATAAAATAAGCCCTGCTGGCCTATATTTGGCTTGGATTTTGAGGAAAATCATACTGTGTGTAGCAATAGGAATTTTGTCATTCCTCTCAAAATGAAGCCTGCTTGAAGGTCAGATCTTCCTAACTGGTCCATAAAGCTATACCAGGAGAGTGAGACCACATGCCTTCCTGGTTAGTAATTCTAAGTAGCTAGGTACACATACGTCAGAGCTTTAAACTTATGTGAGTGGATGGCAACAAAGGCATGAACATGTGTACTTTATTATATATTCACCAAGTTTTGATGTCGAGAGGGATAAGTGGATCCTCAGTATGATTCATGGCAATATAGGCAAACATCCTATTACAAACACTGGGCATGACGTACATTTTATAATGTTTTACATTAAATTTCTGTTATTATAAATTATATCTTGACCTCTGTTCTCCCCAAACTCCTCTTCTTCCGTCACTAGCCCCTTCTTTCCTTCTCCATTTTATTTTAGAAAGAGCAGGACTTCCATAGGTATTAATCAAACACAGAGTATATCTTGCTGCAGTAATATAAGAACCTCCCTTCATATTAATGTTGGGCAAGACAAACCATGAGAAAAGTGTCCCCAAATTAGGCAAAAGAGTTAGAGACAGCCACTGTTAGAGTCCTGTAAGAAGACCAATATACACAACTGTAACATAATCAGAGGGCCTAGGATCAACAATGCAAGTGTCCTAGTCATTGGTTAGGTCTCTATGAGCCCTGGTTAGTTGATTCTATTATTTTCTTGTGGTGGCCTTGACCTCTCTGGATTCTATAATCCTTCCTCCATCTCTTCTGCAGAATTCTCCAGATCAGCCTAATGTTTGGTTGTGGAGCCCTGCACCTGCTTCCTTTAGTTCTGGATGAAGCCCCGGTGATGGTAATTGAGCTAGGTAACACCGTGAATATGGCAGAATATCAATAGAAATCAATTCCTCTTTCTTTTAATTTTTTTGCCAATCATGTTTGTTTCTTCAAAAGATCTCTATGCTATTCAGCCTCTGAGTCCTGATGCTCAACTGCTGTGTCACCAGAGGCTTCCTTTTCAATGCATGGTCTCAGGTTGGACCAGTCATTAGTTGTCCACTCCCAATGATTATCTGCCACCTTGGCCCTATCTCAGCTTATAGGCAGGGCAGATTATAGGTTGAAGGTTTTGTGGTCAATTTACTTAACCAGGGAAATATAAATAAAAAATATTTCTGAGATTCTATCTTGCATCTGTCAGAAAAGATCAAAAACACTAGTCGTAGGTCAAGCATCTGGAGCAAAGAGAACATTCCTCCATTGCTAATGGAAGTGAAACGTGTGCATCAATATGGTGATGTCTCAGAGCAGAGCGAACTGGTTTATCTCAAAACCCAACTCTACCGCTCGTGGGTATATGTTCAAAGAATGTTCCGTCCTACCCCAAGAACACTTGCTAATCTATGTTTATAGAACTTTACTTGTACTAGCCAGAGACTGGAAACAATCTTGATGTATCTCAACGGAGGAAGGGATAAAGAAACGTACTGTATTTACATAGTGGGTTATATTATTACTCAGCTGTTCAAAAATAACATTATAAGATGCAGACAAATTGAGGGAAATAGAAAAAAAGATCATCCTGAATGAGGTAACCAAGATGCAGAAAGAAAAAAGACTGGGCATTAACTGTAATGTATCTGATAATCTTGCTATAGTAAACAGATGTAGAGAAGTTAAATATCAAGGAGGATACGAATCTCCCTTGGAAGACGAAATAGAACAGATTTTTCAGGTTGGCTGGGTAGAGATAGGACCTGGAGGAATCATGATGAAGAAGGACCGAGGTAGAGAGTCCTTGGGGAGAAAACTGAAATTGGGGACATCTGGGAGATGAGCTGGGAAACCAGTATAACGGAAATTCCCAAGAGTCTAAGAGGCTGACCTCTAGATTACACTCCTACTAATTAGGGATAAGGAGGCCGAACTAAGCCATCTCCTGTAATTAGGCAAGCCAGTCAGATACAAAGTCTTCAACCTAAAATTTATATTGTTTTTAACTGATTATCCATACACATTACTCAATATCATTTATTTTTGATTTGTCTTAAATCTTCCCTGGGGTTGTAGATACTTATTTTTCCTTGTTTTTGATAATCTAATTTCAGGGAATGCTATAATTTTATTTTTGCTATTTTTCCTGTTATTTCAATGAATTCCAAGAATTTCTTATTCCTGCTGTTATTTGATAATATTAATAACTCATCCTGAAGTAAAACACATCAATCAGGTATTCTAGGTGGCTGCGTTTATACTAGATCACTGAGCAGACATTGTAGTGCTTTTATGAGTTCTAAATACTTCACTTTAGATTTCTTTCTTATGTATCGATTTTCTTCATACTGATTTTTTAGGAATAATGTTAAATTTAATTATGTCAAACCTAAAACTTTTACATGTATAAATTTTATTTATTGTACGTATTATTTAAGGAAACATGCCTTAACGTTACTGAGTGTTTCTCCTAGTAAATTGCATATATTTAGATATACATGCTGATCTAGAATACAAGGCTTAATAATGTCTGCCTAGCAACGACTCAGCCATTTTACATCCCCACAACCTCTCCTACTGATGTATACATAAATTATGCACTTTACACTTAATTCTGCACTATATCTGTGAGTTTTAGGGCTTGGGGGAGATTTAACTTCTCATGCAGGTGATATTGAATCAGAACATTACTCTCCTTTCAAAGGAGGATGGAGGTACAGTTGGATCTAAAGCTGCGTATGGGTGACTGTGGCCCAGGAACATGAATTGAGCTTAACTCAAATTCGATGTTTCAACAGGATAGTTAGTTTCATAGAGTTTTTTTTCTCAGTAACAGGACAAAGAAAATAAGAATCTATAAAGATTCTTTAAAAGGAAAGTAGAAAGTGCATAAGTAGGTGAACGAAAGCAAAGATGGGTTGCTGGAAATTTCTGCTATAGGCTTAAGATGCAATATGATGGTATCATTGGTTCTGTGGGCAGTGGAGAATAGGGATTTATGGCTTTATTAAGACAGAAGGTTTTGTCAGTTAGTGAAACACTGTTGTAACAGTCACAGAGGTAGGCAAACAATGAGTATTTAGGTTGCTAAAATTACCTAAGGATAAATATAAGTATGCCCCAGATAAACCACTTAAATGTAATCAGGCTCTGGACTGGCATTATTCTAACCCTCAACAATCATTAAAGTCCTGATCAGTGACTGAACCTTGAAGAAGCGTCATTGGAAGGTTCAAGATCTTCTCTTTCCTGAAACTTTCTAAGTGGACCTTAAACAAATAATGCTCAGCTGAGGAATATTTAAAGGCTGAGAAATAACTAAAGAAATGTTCAACATCCTTTGTCCTTAGGGAAATGCAAATCAAAACAACACTGAGATTCCACCTTATACTTGTCAGAATGGCTAATCAAAAACTCAGGTGAAAACAGATGCTGGTGAGGATGTGGAGAAAGAGGAACACTCCTCCATTGTTGGTGAGATTGTAAGCTGGTACAACCACTCTATAAATCAGTGTGGAAGCTGCTCATAAAATTAGATATTGTAACTGGGGTTGTAAACTGAGGACCCAGCTATACTAGTCATGGGCATATACCCAAATGATGTTCCAACATATAACAAAGACACATGTTCCACTATGTTCATAGCAGCCTTATTTATAATAGCAAGAAGCTGGAAAGGGCCCAGATGCCCTTCAGCAGAGGAAGGGATACAGAAAATGTGGTACATCCTCACAATGGAGTACTACTCAGCTCAGAAAAAATGACTTCACGAAATTCATAGGCAAATAGTTGGCCTAGAAAATATCATCCTGAGTGAGGTAACCCAATCACAAAAAGACACATAGTATGCACTTGCTAATAAGAGGATATTAGCCCTAAAGCTTGAATTACCCAAGATACAATCCACAGACCACATCAAACTCAAGAAAAAGGATGGCCAAAGTGTGTATGCTTCAGTCCTTCTTAAAAGGGGAAACAAAAATACTCATAGAAGGAGATATGGAGACTAAATTTGGAGCAGAGCCTGAAGGAATGGCCATTCAGAACTTGTCCCACCTGGGAATCCAGACCATATATATATATATATATATATATATATATATATAGCTACCAAACTTTGAAACTATCGATGAAGCCAAGAAATGCATGCTGACAGGAGCCTGATAAAGCTGTCTCCTGAAAGGCTCAGCCAGAGTGAGACAAAACATAGGTGAATGCTAGCAGGAAACCATTGAACTGAGAATGGGATCCCCATTAGAGTTACTAGAGAAAGGATTGAAGGAGCTGAAGGGACCTGTAACCCCATAAGAACAACAATACCAACCAACCAGGGCTCCCAGGGACTAAACCACTACCCAAAGAGTACACATAGACAGACCCATGGCTCCAGCTGCATATGAATGGTCTTTTTGGGCACCAATGGGAGGAAAAGCCCTTGGTCCTGCCAAGGCTGGACCACCCCCCTAATGTGGGGGAATGTCAGGGCAGGGAGGAGGGAAGGAGGGAGTGGTTTGGGAAGGGGAGCATCCTAAGTGAAGAAGGGGGAGGGAGAAGGGATGGGGGCTTATCGAGAGGAAACCAAGAAAGGGAATAACATTTAAAAGATAAATAAAAAATATCCAATTAAAAATGACAAACATTTATTAAAATACCATCTTTTAATTCATTAATATGAATAATGTATAGCTTTGTGTTTTCATTTACAGCTTTGCTTTTGTTTCTCTTGATATTTCATTTCGTCTTGTCCCTGTACAGAAAACATCTCAGTTGCTGAAGAAAATTTATAAGTTTTGATGTTCAGTGAGAGTTCCTCCAATGTCTGTCTCTTTTGACCATGCTGATAATTCTTGTAAGTTTGAACTTTTTTTAAGCTTTCAGTTCTTCTGTAGCACAGCATTTTCATGACTCCACCTTCTGTGGAATTTTCTTTGGATTCCTTGCAATATTACAATTCGGATAGACTTGACATGCACAAGCACATAATAGTTAGGTGTTCCAATAAACATATTTCTTGTTAGTCGACACTTGAATTCTCTCCCAAATCTGTTTAACATGCATGGTGATAGTATTAGTAGGTGGGCTTCTGCTCGGTTATGGCTGTTTTCCCTTTCTTTAGAAGAAGAATGCAGGACATCATTTAAAGGCATAACCAAAAAGTTGTGTATATGGAGTTGGAGACATCTGTAACTCCAGCTCCAGGTGATCTGCTGCTGTCCTTTGATGACATGGGCAGTGGTAATGAATAAGGGCAAACATTCACACATATAAGGTAAAATAATGTTTGAAAACTGTAAAAGACGTTTGTTTATAAATTAGTTTACCAAGCAGCAGGTCTACAGGCAGCATGATCTTGACATTTCCAGGATCAATAACTGTAAATATTAAATTTGTTGGTTATAAGCTTTCCAGTTTAGTATTTTTGATATGATACACCAGTGATTTGAGCCATATAATAGATGAGTGTCGTTCATATTCTTAGTACCTATTTCTGTTGTCTTATTTATTAGCTAACCTTCTCAGGAGAAGACTAAACAAGTACAGTTATAATATTCATCTTGGTTTAGCATTCCATGTTAACACATAACAAATCTATCAGTACACATTAGCAGTGTTTGGCTTGCATTTACCATTCAATCATATTCTTTAATAGATCCACTTTCATTACTTCTTGTGGCATTTTTCTTACTGTTTCTATTTTGGGGGCAATTGCTTAGTCTTTTCTTTTGTAAAGTTGATGCTTCATATGCATTAGTGCTCATTGTATCATTAAGACTATCTTTACTCTTAACAAATGAAATGAAAGAGTCAGAATAGCTCATCTTTGCTAGTGATGATTGATGACAACTATATTATGGGAAGGGAATAAAGTAACTACTAACTTATTTGGGTGAATTTAAACCGCCCATCTTTGTATAGCATGACTTGGGTAGTTGACTTTCTCTTACTTTGTTTTTGTGTTTTGCTTGATTTAAATATTTCCCCTTAAATTTAATAAATAATTCTTTAATATTTAATTATTGTAGTCTCTTTTTGCAGTTATTCTTCTGTTACTTTATTTTTGGTTGTGTATTGGCTTTATCTGTATGTACAGTGTGTGCTGAGTGTATTTTTAGTTTGAGTATGTATGTACACGTGCATTGGGTGAGTACACACATGCACCTGTACATGAGTATCGTGTTAGAATAAACGGATTTCCTCAATTGCTCTACACTTTATTTTTAAGACATGGTCATTCAGTGAACTTTATGCATATCTATATGAATATACTGACTGAAGGATAAGCTATATGGGTCCTCTTCTTCACCTGTGTCCCCTCTTCTTCCCCATGTACCACTGAATCTTGTTTTATGTTTGTTCTGGTCGCTAAACTTAAATCCTCATGCTTGAAACTTTTCTTTCAGTGAAGATTACTCCTTTGAATGGATGCATCAGTGTTATTTATTACCCTAGTGGTGGATATTGATGTGTTTAATTTTTATTTTGTAGTTTTAAATAAAATTTCATTAACATTCACGTGTGGGTTTTTAGTATATTCATAACGTTCAATTCATTTCAGTAAACATCAATAATCATGATTGTGGATCACAGTTTGAACATGCTTTTACTGATTGAACCACCTCCTCTAAACCTTGTATTGTGTAATTTTACTTTTAGCTTTTATTACTTATCAATCTTTTAACATTACTATTCCAATTCAACCAAAAAATGTAACTTCTAATATTGACTGATAAAGCAAAGTAAGGTCAGGTACTTTAAAATTATTAGATATAAATAAAGACTCATTTGGAGATATTCAAGATCAATTCTATTAGGGAATTGAAAACGAAAACAATGCAGTGAGATTGTTCTCCCTACCCAATCTTATTGTCCAAACCCATACCATTGCCAGCAGCAAGTGCACTGGAGAGAGAAACACAGCAGGAATCCTCTATTGCAGCTGTTGATGTACTATCTGGATTAGCCACATCAAAGAGCAGTTTGGCATTAACTCATACAGCTAAATGCTTTTATTCAGTGATCCACAATCATGATTCTTGGAGTTTACTGAAATGAATTGAAGGTTATGAATATGATAAAATCTCATACATGGAAGTTAATGAAAGCTTTATTACAAAATAAAACTTAAAGACATCCACATTCACCAAAAGAGTAATAGATAGCATTGATATCACAGCAGAATGATACTCATTGAAAGAAAATAACTTTCCATGCCACACAAAGGCATGGATGAAGTATAGACACAGATGAGTTATATTAAAGAAGCCAACCTCAAATTTACTCTGCAAAATTTGCAAAATTACTCTGCATGGTCAGGCAGGGAAGAGCTGGAAAAAGCAAAAGTAGCTGAGTGTTTGGTAACCCCATAAGAAGAACACAATATCAACCAACCAGACCCCTAGAGTTCCCAGGGACTAAACCGCATCCCAAGTGTACACAGGGGTGGACCTGTGGCTCCATCTGCCTAAATACCAGGGGATGGCCTTCAGCATCAGTGGGAGGAGGGTCCTTGAAGGCTCGATGCCCTAGGGTAGGGTAATGTCAGGGAGGAGAGGTGGGAGGGAGTGGGCGGCTGGTGAAGGAGGATCCTCATGCAAGCAGGGTGGGGAGGGTGGGATATCAGGTTTCTGGAGGGGAGCCATGAAATAGGATAACATTTAAAATGTAAATAAGAAATGTAAAAGTAAAAGTATGTGTAATGAGGTCCAGATGCCCTGAACTAGACTGATAACTAATTGTAATGAACATTTGCAAGTAAAATGTTTGGGCAAAAGAATATATATACTGTGTGACATACTGGGACACACTGAAAGTCTACGGCAAGATTATTTCTCTTCTGGTGAGGAGGTTGCAAGAGTGGAGGGTGGATACAGAAAGATGGGAAGATGAGTAGGGTTGGTGCATGATGTGAAATTAACAAAGAATCAAGAAAATTTAAAATAAAAGCCAAAGTTCTTAAGAACTAGTGGTGAGGAAAGAAGAATTAATTAGCATTTCACAGGTCTTTCAGGACAGTGAAATGCCCTAAATATGGGTATATGAAATTATAAAATTATAGAAAATGAAAGTTTCATGATAGAGTCTAAACTATGGCAGAGCCTTTGTGCTTTAGTAAAAATGGGTCAATACTAATTAATCGATTATAGCTGGTTCTCAGACCAGTGGAAGAAGGCAGTAATAGGGAAAGCCATGTCAATGTGAAATAGGGGAAACATTCTATTTTCTACACAATATTTCTAAACTGTAAAGCTGATCCAAAATAAAGAATATATAAACCACAAAGAACCATCAATCAATCCCAGACTCTAGAGGATGAAGCAGAAGAATAGGCAACTTGATAACATTTTGAAGCCCCATAAGTAATATAACTGTCTGAAAACATGAAAGAAAACAAAAGGTAAAACAAAATAAGCATCATTATTATCAACAACAACAACAAAACACAATAGCGACAAAATAATTATTTAGCAAAGGTAAGCCCATGGGAAGATTCTTTTCTAAAGGAAACTTGGAACCATATTTAAGTTGACAATATAGATAACATAGCTAGATCTATGGACTAACCTTAATGGACTGTTAGAGTTATATACATTTAATTGTACAGTTTGTTCTTTCCTTGGCCAGGGATATGTCTCAAAAATCTTCTCTTAAAGAGTGAAGAGCAATGGCCAGTTTCTCTTATCAGCCACCAAAACTAGACAGTGCCTGTTCCAAAGCCAGGTTGTTTCTGTGTCCATGTGTTCTCCATTAGAGACAATTTTTTGCCTAGAGTTTGTGGTATTGTTCAGGACTTAAGTTGTAATTTTAACAGTGTGCAGTTACACTTGATAGAAAATCTTTGTATCCTATGATTTCCATTAAGTTATACAATGTGTACATGCACATAACCATCACCACATATACAGTTCTACTATCTCACAGTTTCTTTCTGCCCTGTATTAACTATGTATATTTCTATGAATTTAAAATTTTAAATGGTTATTTCAAAGAGATAATGTGTTTTGTATGGCTCTAATGCTCAGTATAGTATTTATGATTTCTGCCATTAAAATTTTATACTATATAGAATCATCCTTCACACTTATTCATAAATTCAGATGCACCTTATTTTTTATGCAACCACCTACTTCTGAATATTTGTTTTAAATTAATTATTAGGAGTAAATATTGTTATGAATGTTTATTCAGAAGCCCTTGTCTGATACATTTTTACAAGTTTTCACAGGAATTCTTGAGATATATGATTCTTGCCTTAAGTTTATCTTCATTAAATATATGATTCATTCTTAGTCTAAATTAACATGTTCTTATTAAATTCCTGCTAATGAGGAGTGTTGAGATGGTTGAGAGCTCGTAAAAAACACTTCCTTTGACAGTAGGCTTACCTGACAAAAAAATACAGGAACCCACACACTGTTCTCTGATCTCCACACATGTACACACATGTATGTAAACCCCACCTTCGGGGTCTCTCACATACATCATTAATAAAATTATTAATTATTAGCTATACTAATGTTATAATAATTAATATTTTGTGATCAATTATGTTAACAAACATTGTATTATAATATAAATTAACCAGTATATTAATGATTATAATAGATTGATAATGATATTATATTGATAGTTATATTGTCATTATATAATTATGATTATAATGATAAATATTTTCAATAACTTCCAAACAATAATAAAAGGTCTAGATTCCCATACCTGGTGCCTGCTTTTTCTTATGCAGTATGAGTAAGCATGGATAACTTTTCTTCAGAGTGACTCTATTTTAGAGCAGTCTTTTATATTTAAAAAAAATTGAGCAGTAAGCGCACAGTCTCTTTCTCATGTCAATTGAGTTTCTTGTATTAGTAGTACCCTCTTTCCTCAGTGTACTAGTTGATCTTGATCAATGGATTTTGGTCAGATAGAAGATGTAGTGTACAATTTGCAGCAGGGCTTGGTCCTTGTTAGAGACACACTCATTCCTTAGAGAGCTCTCCCCTTTAATACCTTTTCATTTGTCCACACATTTGTTTCCCATGTTCAAGTACATGTCTTTCTTTAAACAATGCTTACAGTGTGATGTCTACAGTTCTAGAAAACTCTTTGTGGTTTTTTTAACCTCTTCCTTTGTGGATAATGCCTCTGTTCTGTGTGCGGCATATCCTCAATTCTAACAATTCCTCTTGCTGGATCTCAACCATGTTCCTCCTAACATTTCACTGAATTTTTGCTGAGTACGTCCTTTTGGATAAATTATGTAGTCCCACCTTTGGCTGCAAACTGTTATTCCAAACATATTTAATTTATGGTAAATACGTTCATTGCGTTCATGTTTCTATATTTCAATATGACTTACCATTTCATTTATTTGCTCTTGCACTTTTTTATGTGTATAACAGGGTTGACTTTATGTTGGTATGTGTAGCATAAACATATATATATATATATATGTGTGTGTGTGTGTGTGTGTGTGTGTGTGTGTGTGTGTGTGTGTGTGTGTGTGTGTTTGGCACAGCAGAGGCCAGGAAAGGAAACTACTTACTCCTAAATGGAAGTCAGAGAAGCAGTGATCGAAGCCTCTCCCAGAGCGTCAAATACTTTTAACCACTGAGGTATTTCTCCAGTACTTAGTCTAAATATTCGATATTTGACTTTTTTCTTTCCTCTTTCTTATTTATATTTTTATTATTTTATTCTTTTATGGATTACATACTGAGTGCAGTATCCCCCTCTCTCATCCATCCCAAGGCCTCTTCCCCCTTACCTGTAAACCCCTCCTACATTTCCCTCCAGAAAAACGGCAAGAATTAAAAGCCTATCAACCAAATACTGGAGGAGCAGAATCCAGGGGCTTAATGGCTCAGAGACCTAAGATAGAACCAAACACCCAGGGAAAAAAAGGTAAAGAAATGATTTTTAATTCTGATAGGTCTGCCTTTATATGTTACTTGACTTTTGTCCCTTACTGCTTTTAATATTCTTTCTTTGTTTTGTGCATTTGGTGTTTTGACTATTATGTGACGGGAGGAGTTTCTTTTCTGGTCCAATCTATGTGGAGTTCTGTAGGCTTCTTGTATGTTTATGTGCATCTCCTTTAGCTTAGGGAAGTTTTCTTCTATGATTTTGTTGAAGATATTTACTGGTCCTTTCAGCTGGGAGTCTTCACTCTCTTCTATACTTATTATCCTTAGGTTTGATCTTCTCATTGAGTCCTGGATTTCCTGTATGTTTTGGACCAGTAGCTTTTCCCATTTTACATGATCTTTGACAGTTGTATCAGTGATTTCTATGGAATCTTCTGCTCTTTTCTATCTCTTGCATTCTGTTGGTGATGCTTTTATCTACAGCTCCTTGTCTCTTCCTTTGGTTTTCTATATTCAGGGTTGTCTCCCTGTGTTCTTTCTTGATTGCTTCTATTTCCATTTTTAATTCCTTCACCTGTTTGATTGTGTTTTCCTGGAATTCTTTCAGGGATTTTTGCATTTCCTCTCTATAGGCTTCTGCTTGTTTATTTGTGTTTTCCTGCATTTCTGTAAGGGAGTTCTTTATGTCTTTCTTGAAGTCCTCCATCATCTTGATCAAATGTGATTTAAAATCTAGATCTTGCTTTTCTGGTGTGTTTGGATATTCAGTGTTTGCTTTGGTGGGAGTATAGGGCTCTGATGATGCCATGTAGTCTTCGTTTCTGTTGCTTGGGTTCCTGTGCTTGTCTCTTGCCATCAGGTTGTCTCTGGTGTTATCTTGTCTTGCTGTTTCTGACAGTGGCTAGACCAACCTATAGGCCTGTGTGTCAGGAGTGCTGTAGACCTGTTTTCCTGTTTTCTTTCAGCCAGTTATGGGAACAGAGTGTTCTGCTTTTGGGTGTGTAGTCTTTCCTGTCTTCTGGTCTTCAGGTGTTCCTGTGGGCCTGTGTCCTGAGTCCACCAGGAAGGTCACATGGAGCAGAAAAGTTGGTCTTGCCTCTGGTCTCAGGCCTGGGAAAAAAAAAGAAATGATTTTTAGTGATATTCTGCTATACTGGTAGACAAGAACCTGGCACAAGCAGTAGTACTTGACATGCTCTGCTCAAAAAAATCAAGCGTATTGTTTATTTTATTTTTATTTTTATTTTATTTTATTTTTGAGGATAATTCTTCAACTTATATTTGTGTAGTGGTGCTCTATTTAAAAATTTAGCATGATATTTAGTGATGTTTTTCTTCTATGATAGATTATTTTTTCTGTCTCATCTCTGAAAGCAGTGATTATTACCTCAAGTCTAGAGTTACTGACACACACACACACACATGCTGCTTTCAAGAACATTTTAATTCTGTTTATTTTCTTCGAAAACCAGCCTTTGAGATTTTTAGTCTACAATAAGGGAGAACACTAAAATTGTTCTCCCCAATAGATCCATAGCTCAAAAAAGTTGTTGATTGAACTGGTAGTCAGGTATTCTATTTATTCAGTAAGTTATGACCATAAATATTGGACTAATGTTTTATTTCCCTTTTCCTTTGCACTACTGTGGAGGTTGATTCATGTTTTAAGATAGTGATTATTAATATGGGGCTACAAGCATGGATGCATTTATATCCATCATATATAGGTTTAAAACCTATTTAGAAATGTAGTTGTCACCGATCGGTTATGCATACATATATATTTATATACATATGAATATATATATTACTGATATATACACATATATTTATATAAAACAAAATGTTTTATATATGCCATCAATAAATACATTTGCTACTTAAAAAACTGAAAAAAAGAACCTGAACCATAAAAGATTGTGGTGAACACTGAGGAATACTGAGTAATCATGCTAGATTTTTAAGAACAAGAAGCAGATATTTTACCATCTTATATAGCTGCCTCTCATTCAATAAGATATTGCTTAGATTTTTTTTTAGTTTGTATGGGAAAAATCATAAAGTGAAACACTTTTGTGTTCTCATTCATATTACATAACACTGTGTTTATATCAATGTGCAACCATAATTCATTCATTTTTCTTATATAATGTTTCATTGCATGAATGTACAACATAGTCCTGTTTGTTCAATTATTGGTAGTGAATTTATTCTCAGTTCTACTACTACACATACATATATGTGTAGTAATATTTATTTTCATATTTTATGCAAAAGCTTATTTGTATAGGAACAAATTACTCTCTTAAAATATTTTCTGTTAGTATAGGCTGTCAGATGGCTTCAGAGTATTTATAATAATTTATAAAGCTGTCAGCAATGTTTTAGATTCCCTGGCACTTTGTATCCATGACAACATTATATATTGTCAGTTTATTTTAGCATTTGCAAACCTATCCCTTAATAAGATCTCATCACACAATTAGTTTTCATTTTGTGTAAAGAAATAAGATGAAAAGTATTTCCAAATTTTCTTTTTGTTTAAATTATGATGCTGTAATTATTTTTCTATGCTATGGAGACATCTTTCTCACTGGTCTGCCAAAATTGCTTATGTAATTTGTTAAAGGTTATTTTTAGGTATGGTATGTGATAACTATTACTTGTGGGTTTTTTTTTTCATTATATTTTATCTTTTTTTTTTTTTTTTTTGGTTCCTTTTTTTTTTGGAGCTGGGGACCGAACTCAGGACCTTGCGCTTCCTAGGCAAGCGCTCTACCACTGAGCTAAATCCCCAACCCCCATATTTTATCTTTATATTGATGTTTTATTTTGTTGAAGTAAATCATTAGATTATACTTGGAAATTCATGGTTTCCATTTTTAATTCAATAATTATTGTTATGTTTTCCCTTAGGTTCTGCTCACTGAGCCCCTCCTGTTCATCCCTTCACAAAGTCCATTCCCCATTCCCCTGTCACTTCTCCTCTGATAGGGTTGGGTTCCCCGTGTATCCCCGGACTCTGAATATTATCATATCTTCAAGGCTAGGCCACTGAGGCCAGACAAGGCATCCTACATAGGAAAAACATATCCCAGAGACACACAAAAGTTTTTGGAATAGGTACCTCCCCATTTGGCCAGGTCTGACATGAAAACTAAGCTGCATATCTGCTACATATATATGGGGAGGCCCAGGTCCAGGTCATGTATGTTCATTAGTTTGTAGCTCAGAGAGTGCAATATCCAAAGTCCATGTTAACTAATTGGTTTTCCTAAGGAGTTTGTATTCCTTCCTGGGCCAATAATCCTCCCCCCTAATCTTCCATAAACGGAAGAACACCTCAAAGATGGAATGATCTCTAATGCTTATGGATTGGCAGGATTAATACTGTAAAAGTTGCCATCTTGCTGAAAACAATATACAGATTCAATGCAATCTCCATCAAATTTTCATGTAATTCTTTGGGAAGTAGATGGATCTAGAAAATATCATCCTGATTGAAATAACTAAGTCACAAAATAACACACACAGTATGTACTCACTAATACGTAGATAATAGGCAAAGAGTTCAGGATACCCATGATTCAACTCATGGACCACATGAAGCTCAAAAGGAAGGAAGAAAATAGTGTGAATGGTTCAATCTCACTTAGAAAGAGAACAAAATAATCAAGGGAAGTTAAGAGTGAGAGAGACATAGAAAGAAGAGAGAAGGAGGAGGGAAAAAGAGAAGCATAATCAGGTATGGGATGAGTTGGAATATACTGATGGTCAGGAAATTGAACAGAGGTGTATAGCAATGGGAAATCGTGGGTAGCAACCATCAAGTCCAAGATGCCAGGAAATAAAGAGCCTCCCAGGACCGCACAGGGATGGCATTAGCTGAAATACCCCACAAAGGTGAGGTAGAACCTGTGGAAACACTATCTAGAAAATACGCATGGACACCTGTTGAGGGATGGGACGAACCTGCCATCTCCAAAATTTTATCCTATAATTGCTCCTGTCTAAAGTAACTACAGGAACAAAGAGTAGAGCAGAGACTAAAGAAAGGCCATCCTGAGACTGACCCACTTGGACACCCATCCCAAATGCAAACACCAAACCCAGACACTATTGCTGATGCCAAGAAGAGCTTGCTGACTGGAGCCTGATATAGTTGTCTCCTGAGAGGCTCTGTCAGATTCTGACCAATACAGACAGATGTGGAGGCTCAAAGCCAACTATACAACTAGTCAAAGGGACCCCAATGGAGGAGATAGGAGAAGGACTGCATGAGCTGAAGGGGCCTCATCTGGCACCAGTGGGAGGGTGGGCTCGTGATCTTGTGAAGACTTGATGCCACAGTGTAGAAGAATGCTAGGGTGGTGAGGCAGGAGTGAGTGGGTGAGCACACTTACAGAAGCAGAGCAATAGCATAGGAGGATTCCAGAGGAGAAACCAGCAAAGGGGATAACATTTGAAATGAAAGTAAATAAAATATCCAATTAAAAAAATGAGTCATAAAGCTTCATACATAGTTTAGTGGGTATCTGTATCTGCCTGAATCAGCTGCTGGGGTTGAGTCTCTCAGATGAAAACATGTTCCTGTCTACAAGCATAAGAGTGTCATCAATAGTGTTAGGTGATAGCCCATAGCATGTGCCTCAATTTTGGCTGGTTATTGGTTGGCCATTCTCTTTTTCTCTTCTCCCTTCCCCATGTCTGCATTTCTTACAGACAGGATACATTTTGGGTTAAAAGTTTTGTAGTTGTCTCTATAGCTCTAGTGGGGTTCCTGTCTGGCTCCAGATAATGGCCTATTCTGGTTACATTATCTCCAATGTAGTGAGTCACAGCTCAGGTCACTGACATTGATTCTTGGGCACTTTCCTTATCCCAGGTCTTTGTTTTATCCTATAGATGCCCCCCACCCCCACTTCCACATCAGTTGAAGATTTCAGTTCATTTTCATGGTCATTGTGTCATTTCTTCTGTCCTTCCCACACCTGATTCCAAACCATGCGTTCTCCTCCCCATCCCCTCTCTCTCCTAGTTCCCTACCTCCATCTGCTTCTTATGACTGCTTTCTTTCCCCTTCTAACCAAGATTCAAGCTTCCCCCTTGAGCCTTCCTTTTGTTTAGCTTCTTTGGGACTATAAAATGTAACAGGGTATCTATATTTTATGGCTAATATCCACTTACAGGTGAGTACATACCACACATGCCCTTTTGCTACTTGGCTTCCTCAGTCAGGATGATAATTTCAAATTCCATCTATTTCCCTAACAAAATCCATGATGTCTGTGTTTATAATAGTTGAGTAGTATTTCATTGTATAAATGAACCACATTTCTTTTAAAATCCATTCTTCATTAGAGGGACATCTAGCTTGTTTCCACTTTCTGGCTATTATGGATACAGCTGTTATGAGCATAGATGAGCATGTGCCCTTCTGGCATGTTTGAGCATCTTTTGGATATAAGCTCAGGAGTGACACAGCTGGGTCTTCAGGTAGGACCATTGCATTTTCCTGACAACTTAAAAACTTTGAACATTTCTTTAAGCGTGTCTTGGCCATTCAAGATTCCTCTGTTGAGGATCCTCTGTTTAGTTGCATACCCCATCTTTAACTGGGTTATTTGGAGTGTTGGTGTCTAAACTCTTGAGTTCTTTGTAAATTTTAGGTACTAACCCTCTCTCAGATTGAGAGTCATTGGTATTCTGCTCAGGAACTATTTCCTGAACCAATGGGTTCAAGAGTATTTCCCTCTTTGTCTTATATAAGATTGTGTGTATCAAGTTTTCTGTTGCGTTCCTTGATTCACTTGGACTTGAGTTTTGTGCAGGATGCTAAATGTATATCTGTTTCCATTCTTCTGTATGTATACATCCAGTTAAACCAGTATCATTTGTTGAAGATTCTTCCTTTTTTCCAGTATATGATTTTGGATTCTTTGTCAAAAGTCACTTGTCCACAGGTCTATGAATTTATTTCTGAGTCTTTCCTTTGATTCCATCAATCAACACTCAATGTATCTGTTCCCATACAAATACCATGGAGTTTTCATTATTATGGATGTGTAGTACAGGTTGACTTCAGGGAATTTGATTCCTCTTGAATTTCTTTTATAGCACAGGATAGGGAGATGTCTCTCTAATTTCCTTCTCAGCCTGTTTTTCATTTGTTTAAAGGAGGGCTACAGATTTCTTTGAGGTTATTTTGTATCCAGCCACTTTGCTGAAGGTGGTTATCAGCAGTAGAAAATTTCTATACTTATACATACTATCATATTGTCTGTAAATATTGATACTTTGACTTCTTCCCTTCTAATTTGTATCTCCTTGATCTCATTTATTTGTGTAATTGTTCTGACTAGAACACAAATGCTATATTGAGTAGATAGGGAGAGAGTAGGCAAACTTGTCAGTGGTTTTAGTGGAAATGTGAGTGTCTCTGCATTTTGTTTAATATTGGCTATTGTCTAGCTGTATTTTGCTTTGATTATGTTTAGGTATCTTCTCTATATTCATGAATACTCTCATATCTTTAGCATGAAGGTGTGTTGGATTTTATCAATAGCTTTTTCAGTATCTAATGAGATAATGTGTCATGTGATTGTTTTCTCTTTTATTTTGTTTATATATTGAACCATTAATGAATCTCTGGTATGAAGTTCTATTTATCTTGATGAATGATGTCTTTGTTGTGTTCTTGGATTTGGTTTACCAGTATTATATAGAGTACTTTTGCATCAATGTACAAAATAGAAATGAGTGGTATTCTCTTTTCTGTGGAGTCGCTATGTGGTTTAGGATTCAGGGTGACTGTGAACTCATAGAGTGAGTTTGGCCTTAAGGACACATGCTCCAATATATTCATAGCAGCCTTATTAGTATATCTAGAATCTGGAAAGAAGCCAGATGTCTCTCAACAGAGGAATGGATACAGAAAATGTGGTACATTTACACACTGGAGTACTACTCTGCTATTAAAAACAATACCTTCATGAAATTCAAAGGCAAATGGACGAAACTAGAAAATATCATCCTGAGTGAGGAAACACAATTACAAAAAAAACAAACAAAAACAAAAACAAAAAACAAAACACACACACAAAAATAAAAAACAAAACAAAACAGAACAAAAACCAACCAACCAAACAAACAAACAAAAAAAACCAACACATAGGATATGGACTCACTGGTAAGTGGTTATTAGCACCAAAGCTCAGATTACCCCAAGATACAACCCACAGACAACAAGAAGAAGGGTAATCAAAGTGTGGTTACTTCTGTCCTTAAAATGGGGAAAAATAATCATAGGAGGAGATTTTGAGGAAATTTTCCCCAGGCCCATATGTTTGAGGCTCTTTCACACTTTCTCTTCTATTAATTTGAGTGTATCTGGTTTGATGTGGCATTCCTAGATCCACTTGTACTTAAGCTTTGTACAAAGTAATAAGCATGGATCGATATGCATTCTTCTACATGCTGACCTCCAGTTGAACCAGCAGCACTTATTGAAAAACTTATCTTTTTCCCACTGGATGGTTTTAGCTCTGTTGTCAAAAATCAAGTTGTGTGGGCTCATTTCTGTGTCTTCTAGTCTATTCCAATGATCTACCTGCCTGTCTCTGAACCAGTACAATGCACTTTTTAATCACTATTGATATGTAATACAGCTTGAGGTAAGAGATTGTGATTCCCCCAGAAGTTCTTGTATTGTTGAGATAGTTTTCATAATCCTAGGGGTTTTGGTTATTCCAAAAGAATTTACAAATTTCTCTTTCTAACTCTATGAAAAATTGAGTTGGAATTTTGATGGAGATTGCATTGGATCTTTTGATCGTTTTAGCAAAATGGTCTTTTGACAGTATTAATCCTGCCAATCCCTGAGCATTGAAGATATTTCCATCTTCTGAGTTCTTCTTCAATTTATTTTTTCAGAGACTTGAAGTTCTTGTCATAACAATCTTTCACTCGCTTAGTTAGAGTCACAACCAAGGTATTTTATACTATTTGTGACTACTGTGATGGGTGTTGTTTCCCTAATTTCTTTCTCAGCCTGTTTATCCTTTGAGTAAAGGAAGGCTACTGATTTGTTTGGCTGAAATTGTTCATAAGGCTTAGGAGTTCTCTGTTGTAACTTTCAGATTCACTAAATTATACTATCATATCATATTCAAGCAGTGATATTTTGACTTTTTCCTTTCTAATTTGTATAACTTTGACCTCTTTTTGTTGCCTGATAGCTCTGGCTAGGAATTTGAGTACTATATTGAATATGCAGGCAGAGAGTGGACACCCTTGTCTACTCCCAGATTTTCATGAGATAGCCTCACATTTCCTCTTCATTTAGTTTGATGTTAGCTTCTTTGTGGTATGCTGCTTTTACTATGTTTAGATATGGGCCTTGAATTCCTGATCGTTCCAAGACTTTTATCATGAAGAGGTGTTGAATTTTGTCAAATGCTTTCTCAACATCAACTAAGATGATCGTGTGGTTTTCTTTTTTTCCCTTTGAGTTTGTTTACCTAGTGGATGACATTGATGCATTTCCATATACTGAACCATCCCTGCATCCCTGGGATGGAGCCTACTTGATCATGATGGATGATCATTTTGATGTGTTCTTGAATTCAGTTTAGGAGGACTTTATTGAGTATTTTTGCATCGGTATTCATGAGGGAAATTGGTCTGAAGTTGTAGGGTCTTTCTGTGGTTTAGGTAGAAGAGTAATTGTGGCTTCTTAGAAGGAATTGTGTAGGGTTCCTTCTGTTTCTATTTTGTGGAATAGTTTGGACAGTATTGATATTAGGGCTTCTTTGAATGTTTATAGAATTCTGCAACAAACCCATCTGGTGCTGGATTTTTTTTGGTTGGGAGACTTTTAATAACTGCTTCTATTTCTTTAGGAGTTATGGGGCTGTTTAGATGGTTTATCTGATCCTGATTTAACTTTGATCCCTGGTATCTGTCTAGAAAATTGTCCATTTCCTCCAGATTTTCCAGCTTTATTGAGTATAGGCTTTTCTAGTAGGATCTGATGATTTTTTGAAAACCCTCAGATTCTGTTGTTATGTCTCATTTTTCGTGTCTGATTTTGTTTATTCAGATACTCTCTCTGTGCCCTCTAGTTTGTCTGGTTAAGCATTTATATATCTTGTTGATTTTCTCAAAGAACCAGCTCCTGGTTTTCTTCATTCTTTGTATAGTTCTTTTTGTTTGTACTTTGTTGACTTCAGCTCTGACTTTGATTACTTCCTGCTTTCTGTTCCTCTTGAGTGAATTTGCTAGAGCTTTTAGGTTTGCTGTCAAGATGCTACTTAATGCTCTCTCTAGTTTCTAGTTGCACGCACTGAGAGCTATGAATGTTCTCTTGGCACTGCTTTTCTTGTGTACCGTAAGTTTGGGTGTGTTGTCTCTTCAATTTCATTAAATTCTAAAAGGTATTTAATTTCTTTCTTTATTTCTTCCTTAGCAAGTTATCATTGAGAGGAGTGTTGTTCAACTTCCACGTTTTTTGTGAGCTTTCTCTCGTTTTTGTTGTTATTGAAGACCAGCATTCGTCTGTGGTGATCTGAGAGGATGCCTCAGACTATTTCAATCTTCTTGTGTTTGTTGAAGTTTGTTTTGTGACTGATTCTATGGTCAATTTTGGAGAAGATACCCTGAGGTGCTTAGAAGAAGGTATATTCTTTTGTTTTAGGATGAAATGTTCTATAGATGTGTGTTAAATCTATTTGATTCATAACGTCTGTTAGTTTCTCTGTATCTCTGTTTAGTTTCTGTTTCCATGATCTGTCCATTGCTGAGAGTGGGGTGTTGAAGTCTGCTACTAATATTGTGTGAGATTCAAAGTGTGATTTGAGCTATAGTAAGGTTTCTTTTACAAATTTATGTGCCCTTGTGTTTGGAGCATAGATATTCAGAATTAAGAGATTATCTGGGTGGATTTTTCTTTGGTGAATATGAATTCTCTTTTCTTATTTTTTTAGATAACTTTTGGTTGAAAGTCTATTTTATTCGATATTGGAATGGCTACTCCATCTTGTTACTTAGGACCTTTCAGAAAATTGTTTTTCAGCCTTTTACTCTGATGTAGTATCTGTCTTTGTCACTGAGCTGTGTTTCCTGTATGCACCAAAATGCTGCATCCAGTCTGTTAGTCTATGTCTTTTTGTTGGTGAATTGAGTCCTTTGATATTAATAGATATTAAGAAATAGTGATTGTTGCATCCTGTTATTATTGTTGTTAGAGGTAGAATTACGTTTGTGTGGATCTCTTCTTTTGGGTATGTTGCAAGATTACTTTACTGCTTTTTCTATGATATAGCTTCCCTTCCTGTGTCAGAGCTTTCCCTCCATTATCCTTTGTAGAGCTATATTTTTGTCAAAATATTGTATAAATTTGATTTTGTTATGAAATATCATATCTCCATCTATGATAGTTGAGAGTTTTGCTGGAAATAGCAGTCTGGGCTGGCATTTGTGTTCTCCTAGAGTCTGCATGATATCTGCCCAGGATCTTCTGGTTTTCATAGTCTCTGGTGAGAAGTCTGGGTAATTCTGATAGGTCTGCCTTTATATGTTATTTGAACTTTTCCCCTTACTGCTTTTAATATTCATTCTTTGTTTTGTGCATTTGGTGTTTTGACTACTATGTGATGGAAAGAATTTCTTTTCTGGTCCAATTTCTTTGCTGTTTGTAGGCTTCTTTTATGTTTATGTGTATCTATTTCTTTAAGGTAGGGAAGTTTTCTTCTATAATTTTGTTGAAGATATTTACTGGTCCTTTAAGTTGGGTATCATCGATCTCTTTTATACCTATTATCCTTAGGTTTGATTTTCTCAGTGTGTCCTGGAATTCCTCGATATTTTATGTTATTTTTGCTTTTTGCATATTCTTTGCCTATGATCTCAATGCTTTCTATGTTATCTTCTGCCCCTGAGATTCCCTCTTCAAACTCTTGTATTCTGTTGGTGATGCTTGCATCCATGACTCCTGATCTCTTTCCTAGGTTTTCTATTTCCAGCGTTGTCTCCCTTTGTGATTTCTTTATTGTTTTTCTTTCCATTTTTATATCCTGGATGGTTTTATTCAGTTCCTTCACCAGTTTTGTTGTATTTTCTTGTAATTCATTAAGACATTTTTGTGTTTCTTCTTTAAGGGCTTCTACTTGTTTACCTATTTTGTCCCGCATTTCTTTCAGGGAGTTACGTATGTCCTTCTTAAAGCCTCTATCATCGTCATGAAATGTAATTTTTAAATTCAATTTTTTTCTTTTCTTGTGTGTAGGGATATCCAGGACTTTCTTGGTGGAAGAAGTGGACTCTGATGATGCCAACTAGTTTTGGTTTCTGTAGCTTAGGTTCTTGGGCTTGATTCCTGCAATCTGGTTATCTCTGGTGTTAGCTTGTCAGGCTGTATCTGACAGTGGCTTGACCTCTTGCAAACCTATGTATCAGGACTCCTGGAGACAGGTTTTCTCCCAGTCAGGTCTAGGTACAGAGAGCTATGTTACAGTATCAGGTCAAGTTGCAGCCGGAAACAGGAAGGATCCTTCCCAGACTGATCCTTGGTTCCTGTGTCCAGAGGGCTCCAGGCAGGTTTCTCTTGGGCCAGCAATGTGAGCAGAAGTGGTCTTCTCCCCTGTACTCTCAGGAACGTCCACATTTCTGAGAGTCTTGCTCTCTCCCCAAGGTACACTGTCCCAAGAGAGCTGTGGGACAGTGTGAGCTCTGGGCGCAGGCAGAACCCACAAGTTTCCTTTTCCAGAGTAATCCTGGATTTCTGCGTCGTGAAGGCTCCAGGCATGTCCCTCGGAGCAGAAGTGGTGGTCTTAACTCTGTTCTCAGGTGTGTCCACCCTGTTGGAGCCTGGTTTCTAGTTCTTGACTTAGGCATAGACCGGAGGGATCCTGTCCCTCACTGCTCCTAAGTTCCTGTATCCAGAGGTCTCTCAGAGTGTTCCTCTTTGCTCAGGAATGTGAGGAGAATTGGTGGTCTTCCCTGAGCTCCCAGGGTTGTCCACACTTCTATGACTCCAGTTCTCTCTCCCTTAATCTTTTTTCTTTATTTTTTCCCTGACCAGAGATCATTGAGTAGAGAGTTGTTCAATTTCCATGTGTATATAGGCTTTCTGGTGTTTCAGTTATTGTTGAAGTCCAGTTTTGACTCATGGTGGTCTGATGAGATACAAGGTCTTATTTCAATTCTTGTCTGTCTGTTGAGGCTTGTTTTGTGACTGACTCTATGGTTTATTTTGGCAAAGGACCCATGTGGTGCTGAGAAGACAATACATTCTTTTGTCTTTGGGTGAAATATTTTACAGATGTCTCTTAAGACCATTTCATCCATAATGTCTGTTAATTGTATTATATGTCTGTTCAGTTTTTGTCCGGATGGTCTGTCAGTAGGTGAGAGTGGGTTGTGAAGTCTCCCACTACTAATGCATGGGGTGTAATGTGTTATTTAAGTTTTAACAATGTTTCTTTTATATATCAGTGTGCCCTTGTCTTTTGGATCATATGTGTTCAAAATTGAGATATCTTCTTAGATTGTTTCTTTGATGAGCATGAAATGTTCTTCCCTATAATGTGTAATTGATTTTGATGGAAATTCTATTTTATTGGATAATAGAATGGCTCCTTCAGCTTGCTTCTTGGGTCCCTTTGCTTGGAAAACTTTACTCTCCAGCCATTTCCTCTGAAGTAATGTCTATGTTTATTGTTAAGGTGTTTTTCTGGTATATAACTTTATGATGTGTTTTAGTTTTGGGTCCATAATATTAGTTTCTGTCTTTTTTATTGGGGAATCAAATCTGTTGATGCTGAGACATATTAATGACCAGGGATTGTCATTTCCTCCCCATCTATGCTAAATAGATGTTGTGTCACAGGGCATCAACGAATGTTTGTAGTTATTTTAAATTTTTGAGAGACTTACTTCCAAATTATTGCAAGTTTTATATGTCTTTCTGACCTCAAAAATCCCTAATGTGTGTCAGTAATAAGTCTTTTCCTTTCTGATTTATGACGTTATTGTACATTTTAGTATTTCTCATTCAATGATAGAATATCAAACAATCCCTCTTTAGTAATATTTTATCTAATAAACATTTAAATGGTAGTTAAATGCAATTGAATATAGGACATTAGTGGGTACCAAATATTTTATCCCATTTTGAGCACACATATGGACTTTTTTCATGAACCAAACATAAAAAGTGATCACACAAAAGCAATCAAAATCTAATAAATTAGAAGCACAAGATTGATGTTTCTTAGTCAACAATACTTGACTAAATTAAAATCTTATCTTCTTGAAATAAATGTTTTATAATTCATGATTTGACATTCAGTAACATATTGAATAAAACATGACAAATTTTAGGTTTTATTCTTTTCTGAATTACTACGACATCATTTCTCATTGTTTTTAAAGATTTATTATTTAATTTTTATTTTTGTGTTTATGTGCTTGTGTGTGTCTGTTTGTGCACTATAGGAGGATGTGGCTAAAAAGGACAGAAGAGGGTATCACATAAGCTGGAGCTAGAGTTATAAGTGGTTATGAGTGAAGGTGAATTCTGGGAACTAAATGTCAATCCTCTAGAGCAATAAGTGCTCTTAATCATGAAATCATTTCTCCACACCTCTCATTCTTTTTCTATAATCAACAATATTCATTAAAAGATTTTCCTTTCATAGTTTCTTTTAATACTTAATATAATTTTAATACTTAATATAATTATGCAGCACACCAGAAAGAAACAGAAGGGGACCTTTATTAATAAGTTGCTTCATCATTGTGAAAGAAACTTTCTATATGATTAACTTCTGTACTCTGACCTGTCCTTTCAAGAGAGGTAAGGAATGAAGTCTCTCACTTTTTGTATTCCTTTAAGATAAATTTGCTATCCCTTGAATATCCTCGTTGTTGTGAGGCACTAATCAAAGAAATGTATGTAATAAGAAAAGGGTGTTACTTTCTCTTCTATTTGTTCAAATCACTGGGATTTCCCTCTTTTTGAAGTAATTTTCCTACTCTAATCAGTAGTAATTTTGGAAGAGATAAAAATGTTCTGTGTTTACACCATTCATAGTGGTAGTCACTGGCTATTCTTATTCCCGGATATTTTCAGAATGGCTTATTTGCCTAGAAAACCAAACTTGATTTCATTTATTTTATTTTAATTAGATTGAGTTCAAATTTAAACAACTGAAGATGGTCAGAACCCACAATAAGAGAAAAAAACTGGATCGAACAGCATTCATTAGGATTTTGAGTGTGTGTGTGTGTGTGTGTGTGTGTATTATTTGATTTATTTATATATTTATTCATTTTCCGTGTTCAAATTGAAATTGGGATAAAGATAAAGTTTGAGTTTTCTTGTTCAATATAGTAATCAGAATAGTTATAAAATGACCACAGGCTATTTTACCTGTCTTATAATAATTTGAAAATAAGTAAATCTAAATCTTTATTAAATTAACTCGTTGTCTTTGAAAGCAATGGTGAAAATTTTTAAGATTGCTTTTCTTTAAAATAATTATACTTTATAACAAATTGTCTTACTAAAAATCCGAATGTCTTATGACAATTATATCAGATATTATTCATCTTTATCTCTCATTTGCATGTCATAAATATGAAAAAAAATTATATCAACATTGGTCAGCTCTGTGAATAAAGACAGGTATATAAAGCAACATCATTTTAATGTCTGGATTGAACTTCAAATCAAGAATTTAATAGATAATTAAATATCAGGCAAGGATCTGACAAACTGTAAAACTCAAAAATAAACAAAATTTCAAAAGGTGAGCAGAAAAGACTTGAGAGTAATTCCTCCAAAGCATATTCATAAGGAAGGAAGATAAGACTATAGCTGTTCATAATAATTAAATATTGCCTTATGTTTTACAGCAAGGTTCAGAGTTGTGTTGCAAAGTTCTGAAAGAATAGAGATATTTTCTTGTTCTTATGATTTTTTTTTCTCTCAGAAATGTAAGCAGGTTTCAGCCAAGTTGTTCTTCCCTTGTCTTCAGAAATATCTCTCTAAATGACATGGCAAGAGTGAACTCAGGCAAAAAGATCTTTCTCTCCCTCTTCCTCTCCCTCTCCTGCTCTCTTTCTCTCTCAGTCTCTGTCTCTTACTCTCTCTCTCTCTCTTTTCCTCTCTTATCCCCCCCTTGTGTGTGTGTGTGTGTGTGTGTGTGTGCGTGTGTGTTTGCGTGTGCGTGCGCACGCACATTCACATGTGCGTGTGTGTTTGCCTATCTGTATTTCCCCTTTTATCTCCTCTCAGTTTTTTTTCACTTAAATTACCAATCAGGATACTAGTAAAATGTTAGCTTCACATGACTTTTATATCAATCACCAAATTATTATATCTTTGTAGGGTTCAGGGCAGTGAAGTAGAAGGAGAAAGTGGAAGAGGAAGAACATGATAAGGAGGAAATTAAAGAAGAAGAGAAAAGAATGAGAAGAGGAAGGGAGAAAAAGAATAAATGGGAAAAATTAAAGGAATAGAAACTTATTCTTGTACTTGACATTTTTGAGGTAACAAGCAGAAATGGGTATTAGAAATTACCCAATGGATATCCATATCATACGTGTATGTGTGTGTGTGCGAGCACACGTGCGCGCGCGCGTGCATGTGCACACATAAACGCACATATGCGTGTGTTCATTGAGATAAATGGAAGAGTATTAAAAGTGAGCAAAAGTATGTCTAAATAGATAGCCATATAAATTATTGCATACAAAGTAGATTGCCTAAATGACAAAGATGATATTTCTAGGAGGAGAGTCAATTGATAAAAATGGCAATGTTTCTGTGTTTCTGTATTTGTTATAGATTATTTTAAGACCATTAAATATGTTTTTAACACATAAGAACTTTTTAAAAATAAATTTTCCAAATATTGTAAATGTCATACAACTTTTATAATGAGCAAAACAATGACTGTCACATACACGAATATATATTCTTATATAAATATTTATAAAAGGGGAAATTGGTAGTGGAAGTGCACACAGGAGGCCATTACTATCAGTTACCTAAATGAGAGAGGAGAATTAAAAAAGGCAATTAGCATGTGTTTATACAATTCCTAATATGCTGTTTCACTTGTTTCAAGAAAACTACATAATTACAGTAATGTAAAAATGTACCACACCAGCAGAGTCATGGGAAATAATGTTAGGGCACAATGAATGTTAAAATAGGAGGCAGGGAATTTATATAGTACATAATACTGGCACTATCTTTTAATATACATATATATTAATATACAATACATATATATATATATATAGTATATTTGTGTGCAAACAGCTGTGAGAAGCTAAAACTATGTAAAAAGGCACAGAGCCATGACTAAGTGTTTCCCGGAAGCACCTATTCTAAGTTCAGAAAACCAAAGGCTAAAGCCTGAGGAGCAAAATTAAAAAAATGTTAGAAATTATTCTGTGTAAGGCTTATGGGCTTTCTCATCTAATTCTAGAGAAATGATGTCACCAGTTTGCTTATGCCAAAAGATAGAGACCAAAACACTGAATAAATTTTGAACCTAACTAGTAGTCATTTAGTCATATGAGTGTGGTGACTAAGGTTACCTGTGAAGTCTACATCACCCACAGGTGTCAAGGGTGGGACTGCTGCCCATAGAGGAAAGAGTATGTGAATCAGAAATATACAAAGTAAAGCCAGAGTTGCTTTAAATGATCTAATAGTGGCCATTACGGTAAAAAGTAAAGCAATTAAGGAGTATGAGCCTAACGATTTGAAGTTATTACTAAATATACTTACAAAGAAGACAGAAGAAATGCATATTCCTGATATCATAGGGGATGTATGAGGTTGATGAAATCATGGAAGATTCCTAGTTTTGTTTAAAGGAGTTCTCTAAATTTGTAATTAAAAACCTTTTTAGTGCAAAAATACTTTGAACATTTTACATGTAATATGAATGTTGCTAATTTATTCCCTAATGTAATATAGCTATGATATCAGTCTTCATCATTATTATGAAAGTTCCATGTTATTATTGGCAGTACTTATTTACAAGACCAACTGCTGCCTTAGCAGACATATATAATTGTAGGTCTCTAAATGATGGTGCAAAATCTGTAGAGTGCTATGTTAGTAGATGGCTGACCAGATGAAGAAGAGAACGGATGAAGGGCCAGACAGCATTAGCTGTATATTTAACTTTTAAACTCAAATGAATGCAAGTGCTCCTCACCTTGTTATTTTAATTCTCCAAGGCCAAGAGTTGCTCTTCAATTTTCTGTCATTTCCCTTCCTAGATTTCATGAATTTCCTTGAGAAGAATTAAATAATAAGGTAGGAGTTTGTGTGGTGTAACTTTTCTAAAGTAAGAAAGTATAAGGATATATCTGTGACCTCCCAAACTGAGAGCTAAGGCTAGTGAACATATAGAATCCTGGCACACTTTTTTTTTTTTCGGAGCTGAGGACCGAACCCAGGGCCTTGCGCTTGCCAGGCAAGCACTCTACCACTGAGCTAAATCCCAACCCCAGAATCCTGGCACACTTAATGGTGCAAGTCTCGACTTCCAGCTTTAGGAATGTATGACATGCATGTTCAATTTTATGCCTTTAGCTAGTTTTGCCTCATCAGTCCAGCACATACTAAACAGGTGTTAGCCTCTTGCAGACACTGATGAAGATAACACATTATAATTGACATCTTACTCGTTTTATAATTTATTCTTAAAACAAAGGGTATTGTGAGAAAAAGTTTTATTGGTAACATTTAATTATGTCAGAATAGGGAAAAATTATGCGCCTTTAAAGGGCCCTAAAGGTTTTAAAGCAGATGTGATCTATACAGAGACATCTGCCCATGAGTGTCTCTTTAACAAAATTCCGCATTTGGCTGTGGGTACAAAAGGAACTTGAACTGTCATACTGTTACCCAGATATAAGTTAAGAGGCCCTTTTGTATAAGTAAGGCATGACATATTCATAGTATGCCACATAGCAATGTTGGAAAAGGCGAGCTTCTCCTGCATTGCTATGTCATGGAATTGCATATAAGGTATCTGAAGTAGTAAAATAGCCAGTAGGTAGAGTGGAGCTCAGTAGAAAAGTGCTTGTTCATCTCATATGAGGGGCCTCTTAGCTTAGACTTCTTATTTCACCCCCAAAAGTAAATAAACCGAAAAGCAAGACGTTTAAAGGTACTCAGCCTACTACAGTGTTATGTGTGTTTTACAATAACTGAGATCTGGAAAGGTTAGTTATTCCTATGTTATTTTGGGTTCCAAAAACTGCTCACACTGGTGTCTACACAGAAGACACAGAGAAACTCAGCCTCCTGTTGGTTCTGATTGGTAAATACAGAGGTCGACAGCCCATGACTGAACAGGGCAGACAGAGGTGAGACTTTTAGTATTCTGGGTATAGGAACTAAGAGGAAGGAACGGGAAGAAGATTTGGCATACCAGGAGAAAGGAGAGCTGCCATGCCTGAGGAGAGTGACTGACAGGGAGGCACAGTAGACATGTGAAGGAGCCTGTAGAGGGCAGCCCTGCTGGGTTTAACTCTAAGTCCAGAACAACTAAGATAGAATGTGAGATTTAATAAGTAATAATTCAGAATTGTTGGTGGCAGTTGATTAGCCACATGAAGGTTAAAAAGTGGCCCAGCCTTTGAGCTGATTAAGTCATAACAAAATATAAAGGCTGTGTGTGTGTGTGTGTGTGTGTGTGTGTGTGTGTGTGTGTGTGTGTGTGCGTTTCATTTGGGAACTCTGAAAATATGGGCATGTAGCAAGGAACACGCATCCACCAAGATTTATTGAATTTTTTTTTTTTACTGCTACAGTTAGTTCTTTCCTAAGTCTGTCTGTTCGTGTTCGAAGGTGCTTTATCTGTTTGTCCTGTCTATGATGTGAATTAGCGCTGTGGGGTAATTAGACGATATTTGACTTCTTGATAGAAGAGAAACTGGGAAAGAGCCTTGAACACATGGGTACTGGGGAAAATTTCCTGAACAGAACACCAATGGTTTATGTTCTAAGATCAAGAATCAAAAATGGGACATCATAAAATTGTAAAGGTTCTCTAAGGCAAAGGACACTGTCAATAGCAAAAATGGCAACCAACAGAATAGGAAAAGATCTTTACGAATCCTACATTTGATAGGGGGTTAATATCCAATATATACAAAACAAACACTCAAGAAGTTAGACTACAAAGAATCAAATAACCTGACTAAAAATGGGGTACAGAGCTAAACAAAGAATTCTCAGCTGAGGGATACTAAATGGCTGAAAAGCACCTAAAGAAATGTTCAACATCCTTAGTCATCAGGGAAATGCAAATCAAAACAACCCTAGGATTCCACCTCACACCAGTCAAAATGTCTAAGAACAAATAATCAGGTAACAGCACATGCTGGCAAGTATATGGTGAAAGAGGAATACTCCTCCATTGTTGGTGGGATTACAAGCTGGTAAAAACACTCTGGAAATCAGTCTGGAGGTTTCTCAGAAAATTGGACATAGTACAACCTGAGTACCTAGCTATACCTCTCCTGAGCATATACCCAAAAGATGCTCCAACCTATAACAAGGACACATGCTCCACTATGTTCATAGCAGCCTTATTTATAATAGCTAGAGGTTGGAAAGAACCCAGATGTCCTTCAACAGAGGAATGGATAGAGAAATTGTGATACATTTTCACAATGGAATACTACTCAGCTATTAAAATCAATGACTTCATGAAACTCTTAGCCAAATGGATGGAAGTAGAAAATATTATCCTGAGTGAGGTAACCCAGTCACAAAAGAACACACATTGTATGCACTCACTGATAAGTGGATATTAGCTCAAAAGCTTGCAACGCCCAAGGTACAATCCACAGACCACCTGAAGATCAAGAAGAAGGAAGACTAAAGTGTGAATGCTCCAGTACTTCTTAGAAGGGGGAACAAAATACTCGAGGGGGGAAATGTGGAGACAAATTATAAAGCAGAGGTAGAAGGAAAGGCCATATAGAGACTGCCCCACTTGGGAATCCATCCCATATATATATAGACCAAACCCAGACACTATTTCAGATGATAGAAATGCTTGCTGACAGGAGCCTCATAAACTGTCTCCTGAGAGATTCTGCCAGAGTCTGGCAAATAATACAGAGGGGAATGCTCGGAGCCAACCATTGGACTGAGCTCAGGATCCCACTGGAGGAATAAGAGAAAGGACTTAAGAAGCTGAAGGGGTTTGCAACCCTATAAGAAAAACAACCTCAACCAACCAGACACCCGAGAGCTCCCAGGGACTAAACTACCAACCAAAGAGTCCACATGTATTGATCCATGGCTCCATTTGCATATGTAGCAGAGGATGGTGTTGTCAGACATCAATGGGAGGAGAGGCTCCTGGTCCTGTGAAGGCTCAAAGTACCAATGTAGGGACCACCATGTCAGGGAGGTAAGAGTGGATGGGTAGGGAGCACCCTCATAGCATAACAAAGAAAAAAAAGGAAGAAGATTCACAGAATCTGGTATTATCCTTTGGAAAGGCCAGGATAAATTAGTAACCACTTTCCATCACAACAAGATGTATCATCATTTTGAAGTAGACTTTCAACAGAGCATGCGTCTCTGCTCAGAGATTCAGTACTAGAGATTTTAATTTAGAGTGTCTTGAAGAAGATATCATTCATTTCTAGAAAAGGTTCTTATGACAAGAAAAGTAAAATAAAGGCAGGTTGATTGCTGTATGTGTCGAACAAACAAACGAACAAAAAACAAAAACAGCCTTATATGAAAACCCTGATATCACGATATATGTTTCCTATTTCAAATAGAAGAGCTGATAAATGCTAATATACTGATAATAATTGATCTATCCTGGAATTACTGTTTTTATTAAGAAATAAGCAATTAGTAATTGTATTTACGCAGATGAAACCTGTTCAGTGTACCCACACCTGATTTAATCTGTGGTACTCGGACGAATAAAATTAGTAGATCTGATGATTCTTTTACAGCAGATACTTTTTAAAATCTGTTGGTTGAGTTAATTTATGGCAAACAGTTTGACATTACAGATTCATTTCTGGACTTGCACCTCTATGACATGGTGCTATATAACCACATTGATTTGGGGTTTTGTAAAACCATTTCCCCGTTTATCTGGATTAGAAAAAAAGAAATACTGCCCTTCTTTTAAAATAGACTGCTCGCCCAAATTTCCCTCTATCGATTATCAAACAGGTTTCTGTTTGGGGGGAGATAAAAGTTTTAAGCTAGTGTGGCACTAATGGGTACTTATATATGGTTTGGCTGAATAAAACGTATAAGAAAACCATCAGTCACATGGAGATTTCTAAGCAGAGAAATTATCTTAAATGTAATACAAATATTTTCCTTTCTGTTGCGGATGAAAGAAGCCAGGAGCAGGGCAATAAAAATCGATTCAGTTTCTGCTCAGTGACTCCAGAGCAGGCAAACCATGTTACAGCTGTGTGGGTCTTAATTGTTTTTATTTTACTGAATTTTCAACTTTCATTGATAACTTGATTTCATCACCTTAGGTATTAATTCTTTAAAATCTGCAATATGGTTTCACTAACTATGACGTGAGAAAATCATCTAAATCTTGTTTCCTGTAATGGTTCTGCCCTTTCCTCTGCTTGGAGGGCATGTTTTTCTGCAAGATAGGGAATGATGTCATTTTGTGCAGAGAATAATTTACCACCTGCTGGAAGGAGGAGGCATATTGTGGCAGCTGCATTACTGATGTGAAGAAGCAGCAAAATATAAATGTATAGATGAGAATGTCAGCGTAATGGGTGGGGAAGTATAACACGCTTTCCCCAACAACAGCTGGAAAATTATACCAAGCCCAAAATAGTATCTGTTGGCTTCAAACCAAATGTTTCTGTCACTAGTACTACACAGAGCAAAAACATCGCTCACAAAGGAAATTCCCATTATGTTTACAGAAGTAGCTTTTTTTCCTGGAAGGCCTGGAAGATATCTGGGAGGCAACTTTAAGAAGAGGAAGTGATCGGCTTTATTAACCCATTCATTATTAGATAGGCTCTGGAGTTGTCAGATAAACAAAGAAGAAATCAATCCCTATTTATTTATTTATTTATTTATTTATACTGTTTAAGATTGATTTTACATAAGGATTCATATATATTCTAAAATGATATCTACAATTTTATCTGAAAATAATCTGTCTGTAAGTGACAAATTTAATCAGTTATGAATGCGATGAATGCATTTTGTATTTACAAGGGTGTTAATAAATGAATGAGATCGTGCAACAAATAAGAATTGCATCTGTAAACAAGCTTTTTGTTATGTACATTATAAACTAAGACTAGTACAGAGATTGTCACTTACGATCAGTTCTGTGGTGTATATTTATATTTAGACTCATTGGAAGAAGAGTATTCAAGGACATGCTCTCTTCTTATATAACACGTGGGTCAACAGATTCCCCTGGTCACCTTCAGGGACACCAGACGTTAAAAATACCCTAGCTTATTCAACCAATGAAATCATGAATGTCATATTTAGAGATGCTGGTTTCTTTTAATTATGTACACGAATGTTTGTTTATATGTAGGTACATGGACATGAGTACTGGAGGGGAGACTATTTCAATTCAATTTCAAGATGCCAAGCTGCCTTTCTTAATGTTACATTTACAAAGTAATATATACCAATATTTCAACTAGTTACAATATTTTCTCCACTTCCCAGTGTTTTCCTTACCTTTCTTTACATATGAATATTATTTTATACTTAGTATAAGTTAAGGCTATTGTAAAAGTAATTGGTTTTTATATACTTATTACATTTTTATTTGGATATCATGACTCTTTACATAAATCAACTGCTAGACAAAGTTAAACGTACATACTCCAAAATTATGTAATACCTTTATATCAATGTTTAAATTTAGTATTTTGGACAGATAATAGCAAAAAACTTAATGTTCCATATTTTCTAGTTTTATGTTTCTAATTTTAAAAAATTCCCTAAGATTCAATTCTATTATACAGTGTAACAAAAATGTATTTAAAAGTAAATGTATCTAGGCTAATGCCAGCAGCAAACCACTGAACTGAGAATAGGACCCCCATTGAAGGAATCAGAGAAAGGACTGGAAGAGCTTGAAGGGGCTGGAGACCCCATATGAACAACAATGCCAACCAACCAGAGCTTCCAGGGACTAAGCCACTACCCAAAGACTATACATGGACTGACCCTTGGCTCCAACCTCATAGGTAGCAATGAATAGCCTAGTAGGAGCACCAGTGGAAGGGGAAGCCCTTGGTCCTGCCAAGACTGAACACCTAGTGAACGTGATTGGTCGGGGGGAGGGTGGTAATGGGAGGAGGATGGGGAGGAACACCAATAAAGAAGGGGAGCGGGGGGGCTGGGGATTTAGCTCAGTGGTAGGCGCTTACCTAGGAAGGCGCAAGGCCCAGGTTCGGTCCCCAGCTCGAAAAAAAGAACCAAAAAAAAAAAAAAAAAAAAAAAGAAGGGGAGGGGGAGGGGTTAGGGGGATGTTGGCCCGGAAACCGGGAAAGGGAATAACATTCGAAATGTAAATAAGAAATACTCAAGTTAATAAAGAAAAAAAGGGAAAAAAAAAGTAAATGTATCCTCTAGCTTTGGAAATTTACATTTTAATAGTGGATAACACAGTTGTATTTAATCTCTATTGCCTTACTCATATTTATTAATTTATTTAAGTTATTACAGCCTGATGAGATAAAAGTCAGTTCTGAAGCTTTAAGAAACATCCACAAACTAAACATACGTCTATCTCCTCTCATGAAAAGTATAGGCTATTTTCCCCTTTCTTTAGTATCTGAGAGGGCGTAAACAAAAACCGGCCGCGGAATGACGCGATGAGATAAACTAGTTGTCAAAGCTGGTGAAGCAGCCACTCTACTGTCTCTGACATTAATTTCTGCTGAAGCAACATGTTATAAACAAAACAAAACAACAAAACAAACCTTACCATTCAGTGACAGCAAGACCGGAAAGGCTACAGGAAATAACATACGGACACACTGGGTAAAAGTCTCAGTCAATAATGAGACTCAACCATTGTCTTAAGGGTAAATCTACATGGAGGCAACTGGAAAATATCATCCTGTGTGAGGTAACCCAATCACAGAAAAACACACATGGTATGCACTCTTTGATAAGTGGATATTAGCCCAAATGCTTGAATTACCCTAGATGCACAGAACACATGAAATTCAAGAAGGATGACCAAAATGTGAATGCTTCACTCCTTCTTTAAAAGGGGAACAAGAATACCATTGGCATGGATTAGGGAGGCAAAGTTTAGAACAGAGGCAGAAGGAACACCCATTCAGAGCCTGCCCCACATGTGGCCCATACATATACAGCCACCCAATTAGACACGATGGATGAAGCAAAGAAGTACAAGCCAACAGGAACCGGATGTAGATCTCTCCTGAAAGGCACAGCCAGAATACTGCAAATACAGAGGCGAATGCCAGCAGCAAAACACTGAACTGAGAACAGGACCCCCGTTGAAGGAATCAGAGAAAGAACTGGAAGAGCTTGAAGGGGCTCGAGACCCCTTATGAACAACAATGCCAAGCAACCAGAGCTTCCAGGGACTAAGCCACTACCTAAAGACTATACATGGACTGACCCTGGGCTCCAACCTCATAGGTAGCAATGAATATCCTAGTAAGAGCACCAGTGGAAGGGAAAGCCCTGGGTCCTGCTAAGATTGAGCCCCCAGTGAACGTGATTGTTGGGGGGAGGGTGGTAATGGGGGAGGATTGGGAGGGGAACACCCATATAGAAGGGGAGGGGGAGGGGTTGGGGGATGTTGGCCTGGAAACGGGGAAAGGGAATAACACTCGAAATGTAAATAAGAAATACTCAAGTTAATAAAGATAAAAAGAAAAAAAAGAGTAAATCTACGGATACATTCAACCCATATGAGTCTTCAGAGTACACCAACTGACATCAGGCAGAAACTCTCAGAAAAAGAACAAGTGGAAAACTGCCTAATGAGGCTGTTTCTGTTCTTGAATAAATTGAACCACGTTTTAAATTACTAATTTGGGGGTATTATTTGGCTATAATAAATTGACATATTTATAATATCAGAAGCTAACAAAGCTCTTTAAAAATAAATGTCATCAATCTTTTTTTTTTTTTGGTTTTTTTTTTTCGGAGCTGGGGACCGAACTCAGGCCTTGGCGCTCCTAGGTAAGCGCTCTATGAGCTAAATCCCCAGCCCCAAATGTCATCAATCTTAATCTCCGTCTTTCTTGCTGTTGGATCATGGTGACGATATTCCAACTGAAAGTCTTTCTTTCCTGTATACCTAGAGGTTGGAACCATTGTCTGCAAGTACGAAGACAAATACTTTCACCAAAATGATAGCGCAGATCCTTTCTTACCATTTATGTCCTTTTGATCACTTCCTTGCTACTTCTTTTCAAAGCATTGGGTCCTACATCTACCAAGTGGAAATCAGTGTTCCATAACTTTCACCGAACGTGAATGTGTTGAGCCATCACTGAGAAATATTATATTCTCCGATAAATGCAGAGGGAAACAGATTTAAATCTTCAATTTTTTTTTTTTGGTTCTTTTTTTCAGAGCTGGGGACCGAACCCAGGGCCTTGCACTTCCTAGGCAAGCGCTCTACCACTGAGCTAAATCCCCAACCCCTAACTCTTCAAATTTGATGGGTTATTCTCTCTTGGTTTCTACAATGCATTCCCAAGGAATTTTGTACCTAATAGAATCACAATCCAGAACATTTTAGAAGTTCACTTTTTGAGATTGTCACTGGCTATGAGTCCTAGACCTCACGTCTTTGGAATCTGTCCGCGTGTTCAGATTTCATTTTTAGCCTAGTCTCCCTGAATTGATTTGTTTCTTTCCTTTTGCCATCCTGGAGATTGAATATGGCCTTATGCACGTGCTCTTCCACTGTGTCTTCTCCAGAGTATCTTGACCTAATTTCTGAACAGATCTTTTATATTGTTCACCTAATGGAAGCATTTCATTCTAAGTAACAACCCATCCAGTGTCATGGGTACCATACTTACATGGTACCACTTCATTGTCTAGTTCCCATTCTAGCCTCTTCTCCTCCAACCAGATTCTGTTGACATTCCCTCTGCCAAAGCCTTGCACCCAGTTACTTTGAGTGTATACAGTGATATGCTTTCAGTTACAGTGTAGAAAAGATTCTAGAAATAATTTCTTGTTTAATATTTGAGTTCATGTATGCCATCTAAAATGTACTTTTTTAAAGAAGTTTATTATCTAGAAATTGTTAATGGTTCTTTGGGGAACTAGGAAAGAATATTAGCTTGCAACTGTTTTAAAGAAATGTGGATTCTGGAATCCAAATGGCTTTGCACATTCCATGGAAGTTTTTATTTCTGTACTCATACCTGTGACTTCTACAGAACTGGATGCATCTATTTCTTTATTTGTTCCTGGTGTCTTTCTCCATGCCTAACTTAAGTTTTAATATTGTCACCCTTGTAGTAATAGGAATTGATTCCTGTTCCCAATGCCAGTGTGGAAATTAGCTTTATATAAAAAATTTTGAGTTGAAAATATATTCTATATGATAGTTTATATATTTCTTCCTAGCATTTCTTTGTTATTGCATATGTGATAGAAAGTTCTTTATTTAAATTTCTGACCTTTTATCTGCATCAATTGTTTAAATGTAATTTGATGAAAATATATTGCTGATATGTCACAAGAAGTATTAGAAATATGTTCGTATGTTTTACTGAATTTCACCTATCTTATGTTATACTGATTAGCTACATATTAAAGCATATCTCTCCTAATTAAATGCCTTTACAGCATCCTTTTTATCACAAATTTCTTCTTTTCTAACCTCTATTCACAGTCAGTTATTCTGCTGTTAATTTATGTTAGTATATCTTTTCTGTAATCCTCATTATTACCGTGATCTATGTTGTACTTAATCCTGATTAGTTAACAACATGTTTCATTTTAATATACATGCACACCATTGTTTTTAACGGAATTCCATGCATTCTTTTCATTTAACATTTCAATATATGTGACATGATCAGATGATCAGATAGTTTACTTCCAAAGTGATCCTGATGAATTTAAGATGATATTACTTAGTCATTATTGGCTTTTGTGAAGCTTAAGAAATGTAAGACATAGAGAAATCCATCCACACAGTTGCATAGATTAAAAATAATAGAAATACAATCATCATCGTGAATAATTTTCATAATCTCTTTATTGGATAGTTACACGATAATGATAGCATGTTCAGTATTTTTTTATTGGAGTCAATATTTTCATTGTACTTAATTATTGTGTTTTCTTATGCCTAACTGGTGCAATGAAGTTCATTAATTATAAAAGTTCATTGCAGTGAGTTATCAATCTGATTTACAGCCTCTGTCTTCTGTAATATTGTCAATGACGGATTCTTACTGGTACTCCTCTTGGATGTCCTGTTGTTGTTCTGTACAATGGAGACCCAACAGCACTGGATTTGCAGGAATGGCCCTTTTTATTGTTCCAGTATTTTATAAATGGGGATGATATGGTGGTGGGCCCATTCAAAGCCCTGGATCTGAGCCTGGGTAGTAGCTGAATTGGTCAGCATGCCACTCTTCTCATACTGACACTACCAGGCTGAGTTCAAAAAAAATATTTTTCTGTTGTTTTTCTCCTCAGATAGTTGAAAATATTTCCTTGTTTTAGATTCATCTAAGGTTTCTGTATTTTCTACCTTTCAGATTTTAACAGTATTTTCTGTTTAATATTTTTAAATATTTACAATTGATGAACCATTATAATTCCACTTTTATTTTATTTTTTTACTCTGTACGTGTGTATGCTTGTGTGTTTCCTGGGTATTAAAATTCAAGTCATCAGGCTTTGCTGCAAATGTCTTTCCCCTCTCAGTCATCTTGACAGCTTCATTGTGCAGAAAATTTTCAGTGGGTATATATGTGAATATTCCCTAACGTACACTTCATTTTCCTCCCCCATTATGTTAGTTCTCTGATACTTTTTCCACTGTATTTTAGTTACATTAACTCTCTCCTACATCCCACAGGTCCATCCCCAACTCTCCTGCATTCCCAAATTTGTGCCTTTGTAAAAATTGTATTTCCATTAATTTCAATGTATGCTGCCCATATACACATGGATGTGTTGCCTTCAATGAAGCCTGCTTAGCTTAACAATGTCTACAATCTGAGAATGTATAATGCCAAATGTATAGTTCACATTAAATTGTACAGCAATCAGGAATAGCTTTACGTCTTGAAGCAAGAAGAAGTGTAGTATTGAGAAATGAGAAGTATTTTCTAAGTGATTATTGAAAGGCAACAATGGAACACAACCCAGTGTGGCCTAGTTTTGGACACACTCTTAAACTCATTCCTCAGTAGTTCCCTCCTTATACAGGGCTTTCAATAATACTGAGGTGTCTTGACTCATATTCTTCTTTGTCAGTTTGATTGTAATCTGGAAAATTTGATTCTGAAATGCTGTGTAATTATTTGTAGATAACTCCAAACTTTGCTGCTCCTAATTATTGGCTTCTCTTTTTCAGATGATACTCACAATAACATTTGACTTTAAGGTAAATGAAAATTCAAGTTGTTTAAAAATAGTAAATGTAGTTTGAAAATAAGCGTTATGATTTCTGGAATTTTTTAAGTTAAAAAAACATCCCCTTTCTAAAAAGAGAGAATTCATATTGTAAATGCATATTATTTTTAATAAGCAAAATCTCATTGAAATGAATGAGACCTTTGTACCGTTTTACCCAAAGCAATTTTGTGTAATAAGAAAAATTCCTTAGAGGTAGTCTGTTATGGAACTTAACATCAGCTCAGTAAATTGTTTCTCTCTTCCTTCTGAAATGAGAATTTAAAAGAAGTGAATACAAATGAAGGCATAATGAATACAGAATGTGGAGCTGCTGTTAATGACGAGTCATTTTTAAAAGTAATAAAAAATGTAGTTATAGGCTCACACCAAGTCATTTATAAAAGATGCTGGGTAGAATTCTCCAGTACTAAATTATTTGAAAGCTATTGTTAATGATGCATTTATTTAGAACAATAGAAATTTTAATAGCTAAAGGAGAAGATGTGTGTTGGGTAAAGTCACAATCCATCCTCCCACCTTACATCTATCTGACTGTCTTCACTTCTGCTTAGTGCAGGTGTATGTGGTACTCATACGAATTGTGTACATTCTAAAAGCAGCCACTTCTCTATATCTGTGTCCCCATTCTTTCCATTTCTCATGGTATTTTCTCTCATTATGTACATGGTTAAATTTCTAACATCCTTCTAGAGCCTGGATGGAAACTTTGAAGGGTCTCAATTTGAGGCATTATTCTTCTCTTTCATGGACTTTTCTCTTACCCATTTAGTGGTATATTATATTACATTAGCATATATTAATTACTTGGCAAATTAACAAGGAAGGTCTTCAATTTTAAAATAATTTCTTGGTTCAAAGTTATAGAATAACCTTACAGGCATATGTATCCTTCTAATAGTTATCATAGGACTAAGAATAGAATGAGTGTTTGAAAATTTCCCCATCAATTAAACACTACATTTGAGCGGGTAGTGAAAACTTTCTCACCTTTTTTCAAAACAGTGGTGCTAATTTTTCTTCAAATTAGCCTACAATTTCATCATGAAATATATTATTCTATCATGGTCTAATTTTACAAGATCTTCAGATATAATTTGTGTCCATATATCTGAGATGCATGCTACTCTGTTTCCATGTACAGTTGATGTTTCTGTTTTGCTTACATCACTTGAGAATATTTGTGGATAATCAACTAATAAAATGCATAGATATGGCTCCTGACCCTATTCAGGTACTACTAGAGGAGGGAAACCTGATATAGTGTGCTAAGACATACTTGAATTATTCAGTTCTGTTTTATACTGAGCAACAAAGTAAGTCATCACATAAGAAGGTCTCTGCTTCAAGTGGCTGAGTGATATGTTACTTCTCTAGACCCTCCCAGGGAGCTGAGAGAGATAACAGTGTAGATGGCTCATGAGAAAGCAAAATTATTCCTTGTCTTATAAAATATATCATAGAAAGTTCACTCCTGGCTTTAACAATATGTAGAAGAATCTTGCTGAAAGGAACTGGAGGAGAATAGATTTGACACCCTCCTAAGTTTTCTACTCGACACAATGTTTGGGGTATTTGTTGTTAAGTATTAGATAAATAATAAACAAGAAGACAACTGCCCCACCACTAGTGAATAATGTGAACCGTGATGTTTGATGAAGAAAGTTTTAGTCTTCATTGCATGTAGAAAAAACTGGTATGATGGAATTTCTTATAAAACCAGGACAAGCATATTAGAAGAGGCAGCTTCAAAGACAAAAATATCAAAAGCGTAATTTTTAACTGTTCCCCACTTGTTTACATCCCCAATTTCTTTCCACATTTCTACACTGGCCACAGGAGATGTTTCTTACTTCCCTGCATAGTTATTTGTTATTTAAAGTCACTTTCCTCATTCCTTTCAACATACCATTTAAAGTTTAAGGAAAAATAACTGTGCTCCTTTTATCCTTCTGCAGGATAATTTACATTTTCCCGTGGAATTTTGTTCTTGAAATACATTTCAGTCATTTCTGAGAGATCTGAAGAATATTGCAGGTGTTCCTGGTTTATTCTCTGTACTGTATGTAATAGCCTGGTAGACATTTTGTTTGTTTCATATCTGAATAGAGTTTTATTACTTCAGGTTTATCTACTATATGCATTTACAGCATTTATAAGTGACTTTTAAGGTTTTTATTTGAAACCAATCATTTGGCTGTTATAGCATCATCAGCTCTATTCAAATGTTTGCTATTTTCTCTTATATTTAAGTAAGTATAGCTACAGATGTCTTCCTGCTTATACCTATAGGTTTTGGAACATTTAAATATCAGTAGTCAGCATCAAATCATAAAATATTTGAGAAGTTAAGTCATTCTAGACATGTACTATGAATGAAGGCTTATCATAAATGTATATGCACAGGTGTGACTTGCTCCATTTTTGTTTAGTTTTTCTTGGGATTGTTTCCTCAGTAGTTATGACATGAAGTTACCTACATGACACTTTCACCGTGTTGTACATTCTAATTAATCACTAGGTCATTATGAGCATCCTAAAGGATGTGATCATGCAACATGCAAAAATTCCAGCACATTACATACTGGGGTTGTTTATCCATCCCAATTAGCATATGGGATGATGCAACCAGTATCTTTGTACGTGAAGAAGTATGCCATAGGGACAGCATGATCATGCTATACTAAAGCCATGCTATTTCTTCTCTTTCCACTATCTGTTATGCAAGTAGCTGGTTATATTAACAGGTCTGATCCAACCTCTTATCAAAATTTTAGGTCTAATTGGGGACAGGTCAATCCTTGATGTCCTGAAAGTTCAGAGTAAAGTTCAAGTCACAGTGTGTGACTGCTAAGCCCTCCCTAGATGATCTCTCAACTGGAATATTCCAGATATTTAGGAAAGGGCCATATGTCTTTTCACAGACACATAGACTGACAGAAAATATGCACATTTGCACAACTGAAAAAAATCTGTTTGTAATGAGAATTTTATTCATTAATGCCTTGGTAGATTTCTTAAAAGAACCAATTTTACTTGCATCATATTTACATAACTAACAAAGCAATGTCTTCATTAGATTTAATTTTTCCTATTATACAGAAGTGCCTTATATATATATTTTTCATTCTCTGTATCATGAGCTTCATTTAATATGCTGATATTTGTAGGTGGATTCTTTGTAAGATCATATCAAAAAAGACTTTAGCTTCCTCCCAAATAATTTTTTGACTTGCCATCTTCTTGTCCTATTCATTTTTCTCTCAAAAGGTTACAACAAGACTAATTGGTTTTAAATGCTGTACCTCGAATCTTAGAAAATGAAAGCTAAATTATATTTTCTTAATAGTTATTGTGTTCCATTCATATTGGTGTTGGAAAAAATAGACAAATCTACATATGTTTCCATTAGTCATTGATAGCTTTTAGAAAATATATGTTATTGAATTTCCTTAGTTTCATAAATTTACCTACCTACCCGCACATTTGACTCTCACAGATATTGCATAGTTTTCCTGGAAATATATTTGAATTATGTCATCTTGCTATAGATAAGGTAGCAATAACAATATTTTGCCTGTCAATTGGAGAACTATTGAAATAGATATGTTTTACTCTTCATAAGGGATTGACTAGATACAAGGAACATAATATTTTTCCTCTCACCTTTTCTTTGATTCAGGACTTCTACATCTTTTATTCATCAATTTTTGGTTTAAAAAACTGACTAGTGTTTTGTCAAGAAAATCATTAATATTGCCATTTTTAGTTGATAGATATAATTAGGGCTCAAAGAACTAAGATATTGCCACTTGCAATTCAGAAATGTTAAGTTTCATCAGTAATGGGAAAAGATTATACAGGCAGATGGTAAAATGTCTGGATCATTTTGTACATGTTCTTAGAAAAGCGCCTTGACTTTTGACAAAGATGCTATATGCAAAAATTCACCTCATTTCAAGTTACTGTTTTTGTTTGTGGGTTAATTTGAATGTCAAGAGTCTCCCACACCTACCAGCTCATGTGGAACTCTTGGTACTGACCTTGTGGCATGGGTTTTAGGAAGTTGTGGGGATCTGGGGGAAATTGGATTGACTAGCTGACATAGGGTCAAAGAAGCCAGGTTTGCAAGTTTATCCTGGCTCTGCCTGTATAGGAAAGCCCCAACCACTTCCTATGTATGAAACCCTAGCCCCTATGCCATTCAGCTGTAAAACTCTTAGCCAAAACAAATTCTGCCTTCCTCCCTCCTACTGGTTATTCACAGGTATTCTGTTGCAGACACAAGTAATTTGATTAACAGATTTGTGTGGCAGGATTTTTTCTTTCAAATACAGATGGGTTATTAAAAAGAAGTTTAATTTTTAATAGATAAATTATTACATACTCACATTTTATTAGCACAATATAATGCACTTTGATCTGAAATTTTCTTAAGACTTGGTAGCTTGCATAATAGGTTGAATGTTTGGTAACTGAAGAAAATGGGGACCCATCTTATGTTAAAGGCAGTTTATCCTGTGATGTAAAGATGTTTTACACATGATTGTAACATTAACAACAGATGTCACATTAACATTCCTTACGTCCTCACTATTTTCTATGGAGGATTCTGCTTTCAGTGAGAAGAAGGGTCATGAAAAGGTTATGATTGTCAACTTTGTAGCTAGTATATTAATAAACTCGCAGGATACAATATGATCACCTAAAACAATTTTCTCATGATCAAAAGTTCCATATTATGAAAGGTACTGTTTTATAATGTTCTGAAATCTCACCTCTATATGTTTTATAGACACACACTTTTCGTAAACCTCTTAGCAAATTCTTCTTTCATGATGACAATTGTAATAACTTTATTCATTTTCAGATAATGTACTATTAAAGAAAGAAGGAAACATAATGTCTTTTAAAGCTCAATCTTAATTTAACCTTCTTGCTGATTTTACTATTGTGAATTTTATGCACACCATTTCACCTAAAAATACTGAATCCATAAGTACCTTGTAATTCGATGTTAACAAAAGTAATTTAACATCACATAAAAACAAATATCAACTACAAAGTTAAGCCTATAATGCTTTATTAACACACAAAAAGGATACAATATTTGGGTAAGCCACATATCTTTCATATGGTTGTTTCTTTGTTGGTTGGTTTTTTTGTTTGTTTGTTTGTTTGTTTGTTTGTTTCTTTCTTTCTTTCTTTCTTTTTTCTTTTTTTCGGAGCTGGGGACTGAACCCAGGGCCTTGCGTTTGCTACTGAGCTAAATCCCCAACCCCTGGTTGGTTGTTTTAAGCCAGGCTCTCTCTATGCTGTTCTGGCTGTTTTGGAACGTTTTGTAGACTAAATTAGCTTTGAATTCACAGAGATTTCCCTACTTCTGCATCCCTTACACGTTCTGGGATCAAATGCATGTGCCACTACTCCAAGACAGCATTAACCATTTTATTGACATCAATTTTATTGTATGGATTATTTTCAGAATTGCAAATTAGTTATATAATTAAACATTTTAAGTAGTACAATGAACATTAATATTATATTCAGAAATTTTACAGCTTGCTGCTAATGCTGTTGAGTTTCATTTCATCTCTGTGACTATAGAATTTAGAATGACTTAAAAGTTAATATAATCTAAAAATACTGCAAACAATGTTATTGTGAAGTTCTAGAAATTTTAAAATAAGTTTTGTTAAATTTTAATAATTCAACTCCTGGTATACCTGTATTCAATTAGTTTTTAGGTCAGACAGATGATTCAACATTTAACAATTATATATGTATTCTATTGGATTTTTGAAACAATATTTTATATGCTATATATATATATATATATATATATTTGATAGCCCATATATCAAAGGAAAAAATTACCTATACATTCTAGAGAATTATCACAAACTGACAATACATATATTCATTATTTTATTTTAACAATACTGAGTACTGCTGCTCCCTTGAATATACAATAGCCTGGAGTCATCCCAGGGAGTGGGGAGGTCTGGTGGGGTGAGAGTGGGGATGGAAACATTCTCTTGAAGACTCAGGGGTGGGGGTATGGGATGTGGAACAGTTGGATGGTGGACCAAGAGTGGGATAAAGTCTGTACTGTAAAAAATAATTAAAGAACAATAAAAACATAATAATGAGTACCATTCTCATGGACTAATTTTAAGTTACATGTCTCTGCTTCCAACTAGGAATGATCGATATTAGGTTGTGATTTTAATTTACTCCTTCTTCTGATGGTTTCATCTGAACAGTATCCATTGCTAAATTGTAGTTTTTCTTATTTCTGATTTTCATATTTATATAATCTCATATTTTATAATTCCCTTTGAAACACATCAGACTCAAAACATTTCTCTATTCATAGATTGATACTTGATGTAGTTGCTTATTTACTGTATTGTTGCTTAGTATTTTAATCATAGTATACTATGATGCCATCTTGATCTGTCTATAAATCTTACAAGGCTGTATGTTTCAGTTGCTGTCTGTTTTTCCTGTCCCCTTTGGTTATTTTCAACTTTGTTGTTAATATTGTTTCTCTTTAGAATTACATATAGTAAGAGCACCGATTTGGATATGCTTTATTACTCCTAAACCAAAGCTTTCTGATATGGCTGAACTAATTCACAATTCTATATAATCAGGCTCTATCCTTGAAAATATATTTTCAATACCTTGGGGTACTAATGATTATATGATCTACACACTATTTTCTTTGAATTGGTATTTCCTTGTTTTTTAGATAATATAATTGTAAAATATGTCTGTCACTGAAGCCTACTTCTTTCTTTATGATATAATGATAGAATTAAGAAACTGTGGTGTTGGAACATTTATTATATGTATGAGATTCTGAATTCACTCTAAAGTAAAGTGCACTGAAAGTAGGCTATTATTTCTAACAGAATAGAATAGCTACATGTCTTACTAAATGTTCACATGGATGGGAAGATGGAAAACAAATTAGAAAAAATGAATATAAAAGTTAAACATTATAAACTAAATAATATGAACTTAATATCAGTAGGTGAGGCAAGTCAGTGAAGTTTTTTATTTTCTCAATGTTGATGGTATCAGATTATTTTAAAATATATTTTATTCTTTGTTGATTCCTTATGCTTATGAATATAATATATTTAAAATATATTTTCTCCAAATATTTTATTTGAATTCACTCTAAAGTTATTTTTTTTAGAAGATACATGGCTAATTGTAACTTTCAATACAGGAAAGCTAATTTTCAAGTGATAAACACAATATTCATATGGAATTAATAAGAGACTATTTAAGCCTATTACCTTGACTTGGACAAAAAAATATCTTTCTGGGAAGAATAATAAAAATTTTATTAAAACATAAGTCCTGAGAGAAAACATTAACAATAGCTTTTTGTCTAAGACTACCAGTCTTATTTCCATATTATTTGCCAACCTGAAGTAGTTCTATTTGTTAATAGTGGCCAGTTTACACCATGGAGGAGGTCACATGCAAACTTACAACCCAATGACCACAGTACAAAAATGAGAATGTATCTTTGACCTATCAAAGTTCACAGAATTTTAATTGGGTATCACAGAAAAATACTGTTATCTCCTAAAAATACTGTTGCTTAAGATTTATTTTAATTTTAATATTCATGTGATGGAGGTTTATTTGGGTACACTGAAATAGCAATGAATATGAGATATTAAGCCTGGAAAAAGACACTATGTTAGATTCTAATATTAGAAGAGTAAAATGAGTTCTTTGTGTATTTTGGATATTAGCCCTCTATTGGATGTAGGGTTGGTAAATATCTTTTCCTCATCTGTCGGTTGCCATTTTGTCATAATGACAGTGCCCTTTGCTTTACAGAAGCTTTTCAATTTTATGAGGTGCCATTTGTCGATTGTTGCTCTTCGAGCATAAGCCATTGGTGTTCTGTTCAGGAAGTTTTCCCCTGTGCACAAGTATTTAAGGCTTTCCCCAACTTTCTCTTCTATTAGATTCAACACATATGGTTTTATGTGAAGGTCCTTGATTCACTTGGACTTGAGTTTTGTACAGGAAGATAAGAATGGATCAATTTGCACTCTTCAATATACAAAATATGCAAACATCACAAGGAGGTAGACTTCAGAGAACCAAATTACCCTATTAAAAAGTGGGGTACAGAGCTAAATAGAGAATTCTCAGCTGAGGAATCTTGAATAGCGAAGAAACACTTAAACACATGTTCAATATCCTTGGACATCAGGGAAATGCACATCGAAGTGACCCTGATTCCATCTCGTACCAGTCAGAATGGCTAAGATCAAAAATGCAGGTGATAGCAGATATTGGCGAGGATGTGGAGAAAGAACACTCCTCCATTGCTGGTGAGACTGCAAGCTGGTAAATCCACTTTGGAAATCAGTTTGGTGTTTCATGAGATATTTGGAAATAGTTCTACTTGAGGACATAGCTATACAACTCATAGGCATATACCAAAAAGATGTTCCAACATATAACAAGGACACATGCTCCATTAAGACCATAGAGGACTTATTTATAATAGCAAGAAGCTAGAAACAACCCAGATGTCCCTCAAAAGAAGAATGGATACAGAAAATGTGGTACATATACACAATGGAGTACTAGGCAGCAATTTAAAAGGATGACTTCATGAAATTCTTAGGCAAATGGACGGAACTAGAAAATATCCTGTGTGAGGTAATGCAGACACAAAAGAATACACATGGTATGTACTGACTAATAAATGAATATTAACCCAAAAGTTCACAATGCCCACAATACAACCCACAGACCATAGAAGCACAGAAAACCAGGGGGTGGATGCTTCTGTCCTGCATTGACTGAGGAACAGGAAGACTCTGGGAGGGAGAGGGAGAGGGGAACTGGGGAGGGGGAAAAAAGGGAAAGAAATAAGGGTGGCAGCATCAGGAACTGGAGGAGATGTGAGAGTGGTGTAGAGGGTTGGGAAATCAAATAAAAATATGTAGTAGTATAAGGAACTGTGGATAGCCACCGGAGGGTCCCATACACCAGGGAAACATGAGGCTTCCAGGACCCAATCAGGGTGACTTTAACCAAAATGCACAGAGAAGGGGGAAGATGGAAACTGTTGAGACCACCTCAAGTATTTAGGCATGGCCCCTGATAGAGGGATGATGACACCTACCCATCCCAAAGTTTTCAACCCAGAAATGTTTCTGTCCGAAGAATGACAACAACAACAACAACAACAACAACAACAACAACAACAAAAAGAACAGAAACTGAAGGAAGGGCCAACCAGGTACTGCCCAACCTGGGAACCCACCATGTCTGCAGACACCAAACCTAACACTATTGCCCTGGTCAAGAGGCACTTGCTGACAGGAACTTAGTGTGGCGGTTCCTGTGAATGTCCAGCCAGCAACTGACCAATGCAGATATGGATGCTTGGAGCCAACCATCCGACTGAGCCAAGGAAACCTAATGGGGGAGCTGGCAGAAAGACTAGAGGAATGGAGGGGGATTTCAACCCCATTGGAATATCAACATAGGCTAGCCTGAGCACCCAGTTCTCCCAGAGTATAGACCACCAACCAAGGAGTGTACTTGGAAAGATCCAGATACTTACTAGCAGAGAATGGCCTTGCCTGACAGCAACGGGAGAGGAGGCCCTCGGTCCCAAGGAAGCTTGATACCCCAGCAGAATGAAGGGAGAGTGTGGGTAGGTGGGGGGCACTATCATACAGGCAAAGGGGAGAGTGAGGGCGGTTGGGGGATGGGGATTGGTGGAGGGGTAACCTGGAAGTGGGATATCATGGGATAGGAGGTTGATGGAACCTAAACTGGGATATCATTTGACATGTAAATGAATGGCATAATTAATAGAAAAAAAGAAGAAAAAGAAAAAAGGAAGGGTTAAATGAATTCTACAAACTTTGGATTATAAACTTCTTTCTTGAAACTGCTTTCATATTCTGTATATTTGCCAATATTGTATTTTCATTCCATTTTCCTTCTACTCTAGGCACTTTTAGAACTCTTGATTTCTACACTGATCCACTTATTACTGAGCGGTGTGTTGTGAGATTTGTTGACTCTGTGTACATTATCCTGTACATTATCTTGTTACTTTTTCAATTGCGATCATGCACTTGTTAGGATTTGCTTCTGTCTTAGCATAACCTACAAGTGCTCTGAGAATATATACTCTTCTGTGCTTGAATGGGATATTTGTACATGCCTGTTAAGTCCAAGTGATCTACGACTCTATTCAAATCAAAAATTGTTTCATATTTGTCGAAGCTGATATGACTGTAAAGGGTGTGAATAGGGATATGACAGCATAAGCATAAATAAGCAATGAGTGATGGATAGGAATAGGAATAGAATGCCTCAGCACACACACACACACAGACACACAGACACACACACACACACACACACACACACACATACACAAATAGCTCCAGCTGCATATGTAACAGAGGATTACCTTATCTGGCCTCAAAGGGAGGGGAGCCCCTTGGTCCTGTGGAGTCTCCATGACCTAGCATAAGGAATGCTAGCACGCTGAGGCAGGAAGGGGTGTGTGGGTGGGAGAGCACTCTCATCAAAGAAGAGGGGATGGGAGAGAATATGGAGGCTTAATTGGGAAGGGAGATAACATTTGAAATGTAAATAAATAAAATAACCAAAAAAATTATTAAAATACATGACTGTGCCATAGAGAAACCTGCTACTTTTAAAGCTAAGTTTAAAGTAACAGAATCTAAATATTGAAAGACTAGACATCATACTGCTTTATGTTCATTTCTTTTGTCCTTTATTATGAAATTATTAAATCAGCTTGATAACCACTAAAGTGTAAAATGAAGAAACTACGTCTCATAAGAAAACTGTCAGAGTGTGAATGGATCCTATTCTTCTGGTAAGATTACATATAACCAAGGACTTCAGAATGAATTCATGATCTTCTAGAAACTGGAAATATGTACTATATGTTTTATGAAACTCAGGAAAACTGATTGATAGCTTCATGCTATTGATTACTAATATGTGGAAATCTATACTAATGTGTTAATTATGGAGAAAGATATATGTAAATGAAGTGTTCATGATTGCTTTGAAATCTTCAGTCTTGCAGCATTTGGACATAAGACCATCGAAGACAGTTTTCCATCAGTCTTGTTCATTATCATCTCCTAAGATCCAGGAACAGTACTGCAAACATTGCTGATACCCCACATTAGTTGTCAGAACTGCTACTGTTCCATCTCTGTACTCAATTCAGAAGGCCTAGGACCTGTGCATTCAGTCAGGAAGACCAACCTCATTGTGTTCTGCAGATGAGTCAACATTGAGGAACCCATTTGACTTTATATTTAGTAATAAGTCATCTTGGTTCTCTAAAATATATGACAAATATCCATTATAAGTATTACTTTTCCTTGAGAGAATGTTCTAAATGAAGGCTATCATGACACCCTTTCTCTAAAATATAGTGAATGGAATTCTATTGTTTCTATTAATTTTTTGTACCAAGTAGTTTGGGAACAGCTACTTATTAAAGATATTAACTCTGAGCTGTTTGGGATTAATTTTAATTGGCATTATTCCTTCTGTAATAAAAGATATTATTAATTATATGTTAAAAATATAATTAATAAAATGTAATTCAGTCTATAGTTTCGTTTTAATTTGCATTATTAATTTTATTTCTTCTTTCTTTCCATCAATACAGAGACTCATTATGTAGCTGAAGATGTTCAGGAACTCACTATGCTACCCTGAGACTCTGAGAGCTCCACAGGCCTTTGCCTGCTGAATGCTGAGACTAAAGGAATGTGTCTCTTATTGAGGATTTATTAATCCATTTTCAATTCCAGAGCCTGTAGCTATTTTTTCCCTTCATAAAACTGCATAAAACTCAGGACCATGTGATGCCAGTGGGAGGAAGACATTCAGAGGTGCACCTGCCACCCTGTCATTCAGATAGTAAACAGTACCATGTGCACGTCAATGGTGGAGAGATAGGACAGAAAAAGAAGCAAAACTCTTTGAGCACTGTGTAGAGTCTGAAGTACTCATTGAGTGGTGGAGAAGAATAGCATGATGTGAGTAGCCTGCACTGCCACCTGAGGCCATGATAAAATGCTGGCTCATGAGTCACCTGAGAGGCATGTCTAGGTCCATGGCCATACAGTAGTAGGGATCTGTACCCTGTGACTCATACTACCACAAAAGTCCAAGGATATGTCCCTGATCTAGGTTGCCTCCTGGGACCATGTCTAGATCCAATGGCTTAGGAGAGCTTCCCACAATCCTCACTGACAACAATGACCTGGTCTTGTGTCTTGCCTGAGCAGCACAATAGAGCTTGCCCTGGTGGCAACGGAAATAGTGAGATATTCCAGAGGGACTGAGCACAGGAGAGCAGGACTCATCTGCCCTGTTGTGGCCCGTTGTTGCCTCCATCAGGTGGGAAAGCTTACCTAAAGGTCACGAGAGCACTCTCAGCAGTAGGAGTGAGAGTGAGACCTGCACCTCACCTGAGCAGCGCAGTAGAGCTGGCCCTGGTGGGTGACATGTCATGGGTGACAGTGAGCCACCCTTGAGGGTGTGAAAGCCAGAGAGCTGACCCAACCCCTTACAGGCTGTGCTTCTGGGTAAGCTATCTAGGGATGTTCTGGAGAGCTCAGCCTGTTAGTTGTTGGTGTGAGAAAACTGGCATGCTGAACAATTCAGGTACTACCCAGGCTCAGGTCCAGGACTTTTAATAGGCCCACCCCAACATCAACCTCAATTATGAAATGCCAGAGCACGGGAAAGGACTGGTCCAACAGATTCAGTGCTGCTGTGTCTCCAAGATACAGAGAACAATAGGACATTCTAGAGGAATACCAGTAAGCAACCATCATTGATAGCATAGCAGAAGTCAGAGGCTGTAAATCAGACCGATGACTCGTTGCAATGAACATTTGCAGTTAATGAACTGTCAACACAGTTGTATACTGTGGGACACACTTTGACACACTGTAGCTTCTGTGATAAGATTCTTATTTTGTTTGGTTTTGTTTAGTTTGTTTGTTTGTTTGTTTGGAGGGGAGGTTGCAAGGGTAGTAGGTAGATAAGAAGCAATAGTGAAACGATTGGGATCAGGGAGAATTACGTTAAAATTTACAAATAAATAAAACTTTAAAAATTTTAAATAAAATTCAACTATGTAGTTTTTATAGTCACATTAAAATATCATATTCATAGTACAACATAAACACAAATAACATTATAGAGACTTGACAGGTTATATAGGCATATTTATTAATAAGTATTTATATGCAGCAATGTAAATATTAAAAACTAATAAAAAGGTTATGAATTTAAAAGAGAACATGAAGAGGTATATGGAAAGATTAGAAGGAGAAAAGAGAAGGAAAATGACATAATTATATTATGACTTCAAAAATAAAATAATAAGGGAAAATAATTCTGAATGATAATTTGTTTTGTTAGTGTTACAACTGTCACTACATATGTTTATGCTAAGAGAAACTGGGCTACATGACATGAAATCATGAGCTCTCTTGTATGTCTGAACTAAAACATGTCATTTCAACCTAGTATGAAGTGGCTTTATGTGTGGAGAAAAGCCCTATGGGGTCACTATATTAACTGTAACAAAGGAAACAATTGACACAGTAAGAAGGATCCTATAGTAATTCTTACTCCAAATACTGTTCACTTTTGCATGCCTTACAGTGGCAAGAAAGACTGAGACTGAGGCCTGGCTCTCTCTGCTAGGTCTGCCACCACTTCTGATTCATGTTTGCTATCCCAACTCTACCAAACTGTATCGCTGGTGTTTCCATGAAATATTTGCAAGCGGATTGAGCTGCCACCGATGACCTGTGATCTGAACTGCTGATTTCCAGACAAAACAGGCAGGAGTTTTGCCAATGAACCTTTGTGACCATGTCCACTTCTCTGAACTTTTTCTTTCCCACTACCTCTGATGGGTGGTGGCTAAGTTGGAGCTTAACGTATTTACGAACCATCATTAAGAATAAGCTTTGAAGAAATTAAAAGTTACAAACATAGGAAAGGTTGAATGGAGTACTGTATTATAATAAACAACTAAATGAGATTCTGGAAATCAAAATAAAATAAAGCATTGGCTTTAAAATCTTGTCAATAGATTCTGCAAAAATCGGAGAGGACTCATTGAACTTGAAGATAACTTATTAAAGAGAGTTACAAGTAAATATGAATGGAAAAGGATTTTGGAAAAGGGGAAGTTGAAGAATAAGAGTCATAGGACAATATTTTATATATATTCAAACATATAACATATATGAATAGTATTAGGCTTTCCTGTAAGGTCCACATCCTGTCTAGTTTCATATGTTCTTGGCCATTTTAACAATGCTAGGTATGGGATCTTGCTCCCCTTTTAAATTACACGAATTCATTTTCCAGTGTCGATAACTGCCTGTAACACAAGCCCTGGGCTATCAAATACCATCTTCTAATATCTGAAAGCATTTGTATGTACTCCTACATACAAATACAACAAACACAAACAGACACACACACACAGACTCACACACAGACACACACACATATGTTTTTCAGCAGTATAAAATGCCATTAATATTAAGAACAAAATGTTATAATTTAAATTATTATTATATTAAATAAACCCCAGAACAGGTAACACCATGTCTGCTCTTACATCTCTACTATGCTTTCTACCAATCCTTACTCTCAAACTGGTCTGAGACTAGATCAATCAAATACATCATTAAAATTAAAGGATACTTAGTGTGATAGCTATGACAATCTGAAAAATAATACTGGACTGATAAAACATAAAGAAAAAAATTTGTCACAAATTAGAGAAGATAAGCCAAGCATGCCAGTAAATGCAATGTGACATACTAGATTTGACTAGAAAAAAAATGAAAATTATTTAAGTAAAAAACTGGGAGATTTGAAATAATGCCTGGAGTTTAATTAATATGATTGCCTGTTTCTTAGATTCCGTTATTGTTACCATGGTTATATCTAAGGTGTTAGTATCAGGGAAAGCCAAGAGATTCCTGCCTCTTGTGTAATGAACAACACTATCTTTGTCGTGTTTTCAACTTCTTTAAATTTTATTTCATATCAGCTTGTATTTAAAACTTCCTACTTATTACACTATTAAAAATGTGACTTGTACTTCTGGAGAATAAATATTTTCAGCACAACTATCTAATTTTCAAAGTGTCATGTAGTTTAGAAATAACAGCAGAATCATTCTAAATGTGTCACGCACACACACACCTTTTCAATCTTCTTTTTTTATCCTAATGAAAATCATTAGAATGAGCAGATTAAGAATGGAAGAAAAATGAAGTAAAGAAATGAGTCGAGAAATATAGTGATTTTAAAATTTTCACTTTCAAAATGTTAAAAATGCATTTTGACAATCACGCATAAATATATAAGGTATTTTGACCATATTTACCCCATCTACCTTCCCCTCTGCCCTCTTTCACTCCTAATGAACCAGCCATCTTTCCCAAAATATCTTTATTCTCTCTCTCTCTCTCTCTCTCTCTCTCTCTCTCTCTCTCTCTCTCTGTGTGTGTGTGTGTGTGTGTGTGTGTGTGTGTGTGTGTAAGACGTATAGAAATGACACAGACCAATAAACAGAGACAATGAGACAGGAAGAAATAGAGACAAAAAAGAAACAGAAAGGAGAGAAAGACAGAGGGGAAAAGAGTGGGATGAGAGAAAGAGATGGAGAGAGACTCACACACACAGAGAGAGAGAGAGAGAGAGAGAGAGAGAGAGAGAGAGAGAGAGAGAGAGAGAGACAGAGAGACAGAGACAGAGAGAGAGAGAGACAGAGACAGAGACAGAGACAGAGACAAAGACAGGGAGAGAGAGAATTCTCATGAAGCTTAATTAGAATTAATAATTCTAATTAAAGTTGGGGTTATTTAACAGAACATGAACAACTTTGCAGTAGATAAAACAACAGATAAGTGACTGTCTGTACCCCTAGTAAACCTTAAGGGCAACTGGTCCCTAAAACGGGAATGGTAACATATCACAGCCTCTCCGTCTATGACTATATATCGATTTGCCAACTCCTGTGCAGTTCTTAATAGCTCCTGTATATGTATGGATGCGAAGGCCACACGATGTGTAGAAGACCGCTTCATGCAGCATTTCTCCCTCTCCTCTGGCTCTTCTGCTTTCCCCACACACTGTTCTGTGATGTTCCTGAGCCTTGGAGTAGGTGATGTGGATCTCCTGCTTGAAACTGAGTGCACAAAGGTCCATATACTCTTAGCATCTTGCATCCTTGGGGTCTCCATATTAACATTATCCATAACAAAGTGAAGCTACTCTAATCAAGGCGGCGGGCATCAATCGTCCCAGGAAATAAATATAAATATTTATCCAGCAGTTTAGAAAATTGCTCGTTCAACAAAGCAACAGTGTCAGTCTCATAGCCATGAGAATGTGTGAACATTATGGTTCTAAGATTGTGTCAACTCCTACAGTGCAGTCTCAAGTCCAGTCATAAATCAGCTCTCTTCACTCATTAAATTTTCATTGCTCAAGTAGAACTATATTTGGGAAGCCAAAACACTAATATTTTGGGGCTTATTTTTTTGAAGAAAAACAATTTATTTCCTTTATTCTATTTCCAGTTGTCAAGCATGAGGCTATAATATTAAGCAGAATAAAAGAATGATATTTTCCTCCAAAAGTTCAGCTGTGCTGTAGTGCGAGCAGAAAGATAACATTGTCTGTCCAAAGAATAGAAATCGGTAAACTTGCTGCTGAAAAATATACAAGTTTTATTTGATTTGGGGTTGAAGAGTATAAAAGGTCAGGTAAAGCGTGGATGTATTTTTCTGTTTTGTATGTCAATTTTTATTGCATACATACACACACACACACACAAATATATATATACACACACACACACACATATATATATATATATATATATATATCCTTCCCTTATCCTTCTATCCTTCCCCTAAGTCTTCCATAGGCATCCCTCACCTCAGTTTAATGGCTGTCTTTTAACTACATCTGTCTTAGTCAAGTGCTGGTACAGCCTCTCAGAGGACAGCCAGGCTAGCTAGGGTCCGGTCTGGAAGCACAATATGGAATCAGTAATGGTGTCAGGATTTGGTGCCTGCAAACGAGATGGATCCCATGTTGGGCCAGTCACTGGTCAGCCTTTCCTTCAGTCTCTGCTCCATTTTTGTACTTAGATTTCTTTTAGGCAGGACCAATTCTGAGTCAATTTTTTTGAAAGTGTTTTGTTGACCCCATCCCTGCACTGGGGACCCTGTCTATTTACTGGGGTTTGTCTCTTCAGGTTGAATCACACCACTGTTGAACATTTTGGTTAAGCTCATCACCATTGAGTCCTGGTGGCCTTTCACATCCCAGATCTCTGGGACTTTCTAGAGGTTCCTCCCCACCCCCATCACTGGCAGCTGCTTATTGCTATTCATTCTCACTCTGGGCTTCATTCGTGTCTCCCCCATAACTGACCCAGCCCTCATTTTCCTTCACATGTCACACCCAGGTCCATCACTCCTTCTGACTCCTGTGATTTTGTTCCCCCTTCTAAGTGGGATTGAAGCATCCTCACTTGGGACTTCATTGTTCAGCTTCTTGTGGTCTGTGAACTGTGTCATGACAATTCTGTACTTTTTGGCTAATATTAACTAACCACTGACCACATACCATGCACATATTTTGGGTCTGGGTTACTTCACTCGGGGTGTTATTTTCTACTTTCACCAAATTCCCTGTTAAATTCATGTTGTCCTTATCATTAATACCAGATCATGCAATATCACACAATATTCCATTGTACAAATGAACCAAATTTTCAATGATTTTTTTTAAAGAAAAATCAAAATCAAGTAGGTAACAATATACATATTGTGTGTCCACATTCTCAAATTTAAGAAAATACTTAACTTTTGGCAGCATTTATTATAGTCTGAAATCCATAATTCATGAGGATTTTATGGACATGAAATTTATTTTCTGCATTGCTATAAATTATTCATTTAAAATTTAAATTTTAACAAATGTAATTTTTAAGTACGTTCCCCCCTCATTTTGGTTGGGTTTTGATTAGTGCATACTGTCTGCTTCTGTTATTGTCACCCTGTCACTGTTCCTGACGCGATGCCCTCTTCTTTCTACATAGCCAACTCTGTGTCCTTTTTTTGTATTTCTTTTTTTTTAATAGTTTATGTATTTACATTTCAAATGTTATTCCCTTTCCTGGTTACTCCCTCTCCCATCCCCCTTCCTCTGTTACTATAAAGATGCTTCCCTCCCACACCCCCACCCCCACCTCAACACCCTGGCATTTCCCTACACAGGAGAGACAAGCATTCACAGGACCAAGGACTTCCCCTCATTTTAATGTCAGACAATACTCTGCTATATATGTGGCTGGAGCCATTGGTTACTTGTGTACTCTTTGGTAGGTGGTTTAGTCCCTGGGAGTTTTGGGGGTTCTGGTTGTTTGATATTTTTGTTCTTCCTGTGGGATTGCAAACCCCTTCAGCTCCTTTAATCTTTAACTCCTCCCCTGAGTCCACATGCTTAGTCTGATGGTTGGCAGCAAGCATATTAATCTGTATCAGTAAGGCTCTGGAAGAGCCTCTCAAAAGACATCCATATCAGGTTCCTGTCAGTAAGCACTTCTTGACATCAGCAAAAGTGACTGGGTTTGGTGGCTGATATATGAGATGTTCTCCAGATGGAGCAGTCTCTAGGTATCCTTTCCTTCAGTCTCTGTTCCACTCATTGTCCCTTTATTTCCTCCTGTGAGTATTTTGTTCCCCTTCTAAGAAGGAGTGATGCATCCACATTTTTGTATTCCTTCTTCTTGAGCTTCATGTGGTCTGTGAATTCTATCTTCGGTACTCCAAGCCTTTGGGCTAATATCCACTTATCAGCGAGAGCATACCATGTGTGTTCTTTTGTGACTGGGTTACCTCACTCTGAATGATATATTATAGTTCTATCCATTTGCCTAGGATTCTAATCTCTGAAAGTATCGCTTTGTTGCCTTTGTACTCTTGATGTGCTTCCCTCACTAGAGTGTGAACAAACTAGAGACCACACTCTCAAGGAAAACTGAAGTGTCTCTCTCCCCAAATCTATCTATTATCAATAAAGCTGTAGTTAAGGGTGGAACTTTGTGCTTATTTCCTCTCCCTAAGTTGGCATTTTGTCTGGCTTGTGCCTGGTATCTCAGTTTGGGCAACATCCAATACGCACCTGCCTTGTTTAGTACAAAATAACACTATTTTTGTAGTCTCTTGATCTAGACTTCGCCATTTTTCCTATACTAATCCCTAAACCTGGCAGAATTTAATTTTGTTTGAGCATTGTATACTTAAATTACATTACCATTTCCAGCCTCTTGCAAATTTAGCTGTGGTCTTATCCTCCAGACTTTGCAGTCAAGTAGAAGACACGATTGATATGTTCCATCAGCACGTGATAATGATCTATCTTAAAGATTTCAAAGACCACTCAAAAGAAATTTTGTCTTAGGTGAAAAAAAAATTGTACTTAGCATCTACAAACCAATACTTTTTACACTTCAGTGTGGCAAATATAACATGGAGATTGGTATTGCTTAATCCTTATATGGGCCTGTACTGAAAATGGTCCTGTGTGAAAAGCTGGATCCTGAACTAGCAATTATTGCAGAAACTTCTCTCTGGCATGTTCGGTGGTTGTTTCCAAAGCTGCATAGCATCGGGTGGATATTCAAGATTAATTATCTCTATGCTATCCACTGTCTTCTGGACCCAAGCACACGGCTTTTAAAACATCACAGCGATCGTAACTTAAGAAGAGATTCTTATTCAGCAAACGCATTTTACACTTGAGGTTTGATATCAGTAAGAAAATGATTCTGTGGTTGGTGGTCAGCAGGTTACAAGTTGCACGTAAAAGAAAGATGCTGTCAATCTTCCAAATTAGCATCCATAACATAGAAAGGGTACTCCACCAACCTTTCACAGAACAGCAAAACAGAAATACTTACATGGAAAAGAACAATCCAGAGTGCACATTATACAAAGTAAGGCTTGTTATTTAAATTTTTATAATTACAGTATACTTTATAAAGTTGATCACACCGTGAATTCTCCAGATTTGTTTATTTTCTGAATTACTAAGAGAACTGTGTTTTAATATATGAGATAGAAAGTCATCTCCTATGTAATAGTTGTATATCTTCATTCTTTAATGTTCTGAAACTCAAATGTAGAGTTCATCAAATTTCTAAAAGTCAAATATTGTTTTTTGTTTTATAGGACATTCAAAAGGAGGAGTATTAAAATTAAATTAAATTGAAAACAAATGGTGTTCCTGGATGATTTTTTCTTTTACTATGGAAAAACAAATCAATTAAATTAGAAGGAATCAAAACAAACAACTGTGTACTGGGGAGGCATTAACAGAGCAAACTAGGAAATGAGCAGAACAAAATGGGTGTAATTATTTGTATTGGGGAAAGTCTGGAACTATATTCTATTGAAGACAGATTTCTTATATTACATAACACACTTTGAGATTATGTGGTATGGAGGCCCAAGTTGAAATGTCTGGCACATAAGAATCCAACATTTATCTTTATTATCAATATCTGTACTACAAAATGACCCAGCGCATAGCTAATAAGTCACTCTGAGGGGTGATGAAATGGTTCAGGCACATGAAGAAAACATATTTTCAGTTCTGGCTTCTTTGCTAATGGGATGTGTGACCTTCAGCAACCCACAGGTTGGTCAAGATATTAAATTAAATAAGAATGGAAAAAGGGTTTTTATAAGCTCTGCAGGTCTCCACAAAACGAGTCTGTGTGGGTCATGAAAAATAGTGAAATAATGTTTCCTAATCTTTTATATTTAACAGTACTCGTGTCAGCCTGTGAAGATTTACTGAAAACCATAATGAGTCCAAAATACATCAGGATAAATCCCTGTGTTCAGGTTTAACAGGTTCAGCATCTCAACTGGAACAGTCAAAGGAAAAAGCCTGAAGAAAATTCACTAATGAATGTGAAACTGTATGGAGGGCACGGGAAGGAGTGCAGGTTGCACTTCTGTGTGTGGTTTTATTAAGATATAAATCTTCCGTTATTTTGCCAGCTAAAGGACAGATGGCTGCCTTAAAATGGAATCTGGATGCGGCATCCACACACCGAATGTCATTATACACGGCAGCAGCTGTGTTTAGCATATCCTTCATTTGCATTCCAGTTCAGAGCAAAGACAGAAAATCAGAGTCTGTCTATTATCACCAGGCACCGTGTCCAAACAGTAAACACAGAAGGGGTTTCTGAGAAACTGGAACATAAGCCTACTCCTGTCTCAAACCTCCTAGTCTGAGAGAGTGACTGGTCCTGCACCTTGGAATTTTGCTTTGTCAAATTTGCCCAGGAGCTATCAAATCAAGGACAGGTGTACATACAAAACAACATGAGCATGAGATAAGCTAAAAGAGCACTTTCAGAAAACAGAATAAAGGTGAGGATGCAGAGTCTGTCAAGAATGGTCCAACTCCTTTCTACATCTTTGGTAATATACATCTGTAGCTTTGAGCACCGTTAAATGTTGTATCAATCAGGTTGGGCCCCCATGGATGAGATGGCCTTATAGTAGTAGGTTTCCTCACAATTCCACAAACTATAAATCCAAATTTCAAAATCTGTTAGGACTGGATTTCTGTAGATGAGCCATGCCTTTGGTATGTTTGTACTGAAATAATCCAAGATTTTTGTCCCAGTTGGATGGGAGATTTTAGGGGTGTGTGTGTGTGTGTGTGTGTGTGTGTGTGTGTGTGTGTGTGTGTGTGTGTGTGCGTGTGTGTGGTGGGGGTGGTGTGTGGTATGTGTGCATATGTGTTTGTGTATGTGTTTGTAAGAAAGAGGAGAGAGAGAGAAAGAGAGAGGAATCTCTACACTCTCCTTCCCCAACCACATTAATCTTATGGAGAGAAGAGCTTATATAAGAATTGTGTGGGTTCTAGACCAACATAGACTCATTCGTCTCTTGAAATTTAGACACAAATACATATAGACCTGTTTGAGTACAAAAATTTCATGATGAGGTTATCTCACAGTGACTTCCAAAATTAATAGCATTATATGGAAGACCATGCATTTTGATAATACTACCTTCTTTTGTAGTTGTCCTATGTTGTGTTGCTTGTAAGCTAATGGGGAAATACTCTAAGACAGCAAAGTATCTAGATACAGATCCCATCGACAATCCTGTGTGCCATCAGTTTCATTTTTGTACATTCAGATCGGTATTTTACTCACAAAGTGAAGGGGGCAAGGTTTGTCCACTCTGGTTCATTGAACACATTATTTCTGTGAAGGGCTTGAAAAACAGAGGAAGAAGATTTTGAGCTCCTTTTCATTTTGAGGAATTCATAGTATAGCTATTCTACCATAATTCCATTTGAATAGATAACACTATTTCTACTAAACAGTTGCTGACCAACCAACATGTACTATCAGCATTGAAAATTACAATCTTATGAAATAATTCCATCAAAATACAGAGAACTATTTTCCTGCATATGGAGCATTTCAAACAGAAATGACAAACATTTCAACAATATTTCTATTTCTTCTAGATATACAAAATATTTCCTCAGGAAAAGACATTTCAAACTGCAGATCCTCATTGGCAACATAATTAGCATATATTTATAGGAGAAAAAATTACTTATAAATTAAATTTAAAAATTCTTTTATTTTGGTGTGGCTGAAATTAATAGCTGGTAGAAAGTAAGGGGCACTATGAATGTAAAAGCAATGACAATAATAATGCCATTTCATTAAATTTATTTAGAAATTCAATTAACAAACAGTCAAATGAGGGATTGTTGAGAAATTAGAAGTTATGAAGCCAAAATGGTTAGATCAGAACCTAAGAGATATGAGTGCAAAGCTTAAAGTGCGATTTGCTATGGTTGGTCATTTTCAAGGTTAAACAGGCCGTTCCAGTGGAGGGATGGAGTCACCCAGCAATCTCAAAATTTTTGATCCAGAATTGTTCCTGTCTAAAGGAAATACTAGATCAAACATGGATCAGAGACTGAAGGAAAGGCCGATCGATGACTTATACAACTTGGGATTCATTCCATGTGCAGTCACCAAACCCAACAATAATGCTGATGCCATGCTGTGTTTACAGAACCCTAGCATAGCTGTCCCCTGAGAGGCTCAACCAGCACTTGACTGAAACAGATACAGATATTTACAGCTAACTGAGCTCAACTGGACTGAGCTCTGAAACCCTATGAAGACTTGAAGAAGGACTGAAGGAGCTGAAGGAGCTTGTAACCCCATAGGAAGAACTGCAAAATTCATGATGTCCTTGTTTTTAATAGCTGAGTGGCAACCCATCGTGTAAATGAGCCACATTTTCTGTATCCATTCTTTGAAAGGACATCTGGGTTGTTTCCAGGTATGGGCTATTACAAGTAAGGCTGCTAGGAATATAGTGGAGCACATGTTCTTTTGACATTCTGTAGCAACTTTTAGGTATATTCCCAGGAGTGGTATAGCTGGGTCTCTGTGTAGAATTATTTCCAATTTTCTAAGGAACCGCCACACTGATTTCCAGAGAGGTTTGCTAGTTTGCAATCCTAGCAGCAATGGAGGAGTGTTCCCCTTTCTCTACATCCTAGCCAACATCTGCTGTTACCTGAGTTTTTTTATCTTAGCCATTCCAATTGGTGTGAAGTGGAATCTCAGAATTGTTTTAATTTGCATTTTCCTGATAACTAAGTTGTTGAACATTTATTTAAGTGTTTCTTGGTCCTTCAAGATTCCCCAGTTGAGAATACTCTGTTTAGTTCTGTAGCCCTATTTCAAATTGGTTTATTTTATTTTCTGGAGTCTAACTTGTAGAGTTCTTTGTACATTTTGGATATTATCCCTCTATCACACATAAGGTAAGATTTAGGGTGTAAATGCTTAGGTAAACATTGATGTTCTAGAATAATGCATGATTCTTGCCCTTATATGGATCTCATTCTAAGAGGAGCAGTACTTGTAGTATTAACTGTTGCATTCTGGGTCAGTAATGCACCTGCCTCAGAAGCAGGAGAATTGAAGCACATTGAAAAGACACCCCATTTAAAAGCTAGGAATGACGGAATAATCTTAGCCCTGTGTTACATAGACAGGTGGATCCTTGAAGTTCTTTGACGAGCAGCCTAGCCAAGCCAGTGTTGTTCAAAGACAAAGGTGGAAAGTGACCAAGAAAAACATCTGATATCAACCTCTGAACTTACAGAATCATACACCAACCCCCCAACACAATATGTATACCTTCATAAGTGATAATACATAAAGTACAAAACAATAAATGAAAACAAATGACTTGTTTGTAAATTTGATCAACTCAGTCACTTATCACTTAGATGGATTGTTGAGACTTTGAGAAATGATTTGATTTTAAAGCATAGGAAAAGATTAAGTGCAAATGGAGAGCTGTGTAGAGTGAGGTAAGGAAAAGTTTCAACTTACTCTGATCTTTTGTATGAAAAATTTGAAGCATATTCAACTAAAGTACTAATAAAACAACACTCCATTCAAACTGAAGACACAGAAACATTAGTAATTCTCTGTGGACAATGGCTTTAATCTGATCATCTTTTGAATACACATATTCCTTCGTCACAGTGGAACGACCGCCCAATTAACCCACTGGCAACAGAAAGCATCATACTCTGAATCTGCTGTTAAAATACCAAGCACCAGAGGTCAGTGACACCTAGCACAGGGACTTTGGCTTTCTTCTCCCATAACCACATGGGTAACTGGGTTGTAGGCCTTGTACCCAGTGTTCACAATACACAGTATTGTGTTCCCTTCAATATCCAAGCAAAAGTTAGCATTCAAAATCCATAGCTTGACTGCTCACAAATCCCTGAATCATTTTTTGATATTAAATCAAATATGTAGACTAGATTTTCCCATTGCAGACAGTCTGTGCAGAAAAAGGTTTTGTTTCCTTTGTTTTATGGGAGAGCAGAAGCTTGGCTTTATTCATTCGTACAGTTGATTTAGACTTACATGGTATAACATATTAAATATGCTATTGAAACATTGCTGTTGTAGTTGAAGCTCAGGTTGCCTCATTTTTCAATGGGAAACCTCAGAGTGAATGAAGATGGGGATCTTGTATTTAATATATATTAATTATACATTATATAAAAAATACTTATCATTTATTGTCTCTCTTCTTTCTTTTCTTTTTTCCCCTGCCAAGTGTGTGTGTGTGTGTGTGTGTGTTGTGTGTGTGTGTGTGTGTGTTTGCATGTTTGTGAGGACATGCACATATGCACAAATACATGTGCTTGCCATGGTGTATTTGTCAAGTTCATCCATTTTCTACTTCTCCCTTTATGTACGTTTGAAATTAAGACTCAGGTTACTATGTTCGTAAAACAATTTCCATTACTGTAAGCTGAGCTGTTTTGCCAGATCACTCGTGATTTTTGTTATAACTTGAAACAAGGTAAACTTCCAGACTTCCTGAAACAAAACAGAATGCCATTTGTTTCTAATGCCAGACTTGTGACAGCAACAGAGTCTGTTTTTTGTGTTGTTGATAGCATTTACTCTGAGTTTCAGAGATTAGAGTGAAAAAATACATGAGGAACCCTCTACAGAAGCTGAGGCCCATAGTTACGATTCAAATGTAGCAATTTAGCCATCTTTTACAAAAATGGCATATAATTCCCCGATTTGTCTGTTAGATACATAAATTACTGAGGAAAAAACACCAATATTTTCATTTAAAAAATGTCCATGCTGAGTTCATCACTAGAATTTTCTGCAGTTCTTTTCGTTTCTCTGGTTTCTCTGTCCCTGGGAGGTGCTACAATGAATTAGCTCTGCTTTCTGCTTGAAATAATTTCTTTATTTCAAGCTATGAGCCCAATGGAAATTTATGTTCATTTGCTTTCCTATATGATTAATTTCGTATATGAATATCACAAAATGGTATATGTATTCTTTAATTCATTTTGTACACAATTTTCTATCTTTAAGATGTGATTGTAGTCTATATGTTATACTTTATTTTGAACTACAGTTCCATAATTCTCCATTTTGTGAATGAGCCACTGTTTTTTTGTTGCTGTTTTGTTTTGTTTTTTGTTTTTGTTTTTGTTTTGTTTTGTTTTTCGTGGTGGTGGTGGTTTGTTTCTGTTGTCGTTGGTTTTGGTGTTGGTTTTCTCTCAAAGCTTACTGATACACAGCACATCGACTTTCAGCTTTAAGTCTCATTGTAGGTTCCACACAACAAACTCATCTACAAGGTAGCTCTGTACCTGTGAAAGAAGTTCATGTGGTGTGAGCTCACAGACCTCAATCACTCCAGCAGCATCTCAGTGATGTCACCATTAGAGGAATGCTTCGGATATGTTTGCTTTTGTTTTGTTTCGGTTGGTTGGTTTGGTTTGGTTTGGTTTTTGATTTTACCTCTAGTGCAAAGAATTATGAAAGTTTCTACCTATTAATTGTAAGGTTGGATTACTAAGTGATCCAATAAATATCTCAGAGTCATGTATTTGTTTCTAGCTTTTAAGGCACAAGAAACTTCTTTGTCTTCTTCTCAATTCCATTGAAAAGGAGCTGATATGACAAAAGCCTTGTTGATATCATTTTTTCGAAATCTGACACCTAATTATTATATTAACAAGTGTTGTCTGTATACTGTGGTTTGATTATTATAGCTTAGTAGTCCATAGAACACTAACACCTTCCTAGACCTCTATATTCCCTAGTCTTATGATATCATTCCACTTAATGGCATGTGATTGTCATGGTTCTGAAAATAAATTCTAAGAATGCATATCACATCATTTTGTCAGAAATCATAATTCTGTGAATAGTGATATATTGACTTTTTCCTTTCTAGGTTGTACCTACTTTATCTCCTTTAACTAACTATAACTATAACTTCAAGTGCAGTATTGAATAGATATAAAGAGACTGTGAAGTCTTATCTAGTCTCTGATTTTGGTGGCATTACATTTCTTTCCATTTATTTTGTTGATGCGTCTCAGATTATTGTATATTGCCTTTGTTGTGTTTACCTACATATGTACCTCGTATCCATGATCTCTCCAAGACTTTAATCATGCAGGAGTATTGGATTTTGTCAAAGCCTTTTTCAGCATCTACTGAAATGGTCATGTGTTTATTTTTTGTTTGTTTCTTTTTTTTTCAGTTTATTTGTATGGTAGATTACATTGATGAATTTTCATATATTGAATCAACCCTCCATTCTTGTGTAAAGCCTATTTAATCAGGGTGAATATTGTTTTTGATGTGTTCTTGGATTTGCATTATGATTATTTTAGTCAGCATTTTGTGTCAGTGATCATAAGGGAGATTGGTATGCAATTCTTATAATTTGAGAAGTATTGATCTTCTCTTTTCTTTGTACTTCTGGTAGAATTCTGCACTAAAACCATCTAGCTTTAGGCTTCCTTTTTTGTTTTTCAATTGTTGTTTTCATATTATTTATTTGTTTACTTTCCAAGAAAATTTATACACCTTTACATCTTTCTAATTAGATTAGTTTTACAAGCAATATGAGAAACTTTCATTGGAAACGCCACTTCCAAACCACACCAGTCTCTTTGTAAATCCTGAATTGCCCAGCCTATCATGGACAAAGGGCTATTCCACAACTGGTTAATGTGTTGAATAGAAACAGTATCATAAAGCTTTCTCTTTAACCAGGATTAACACGCTAGGAGTTCTAGGTATATCTCTATCTCTATCTCTATCTCTATCTCTATCTCTATCTATCTATCTATCTATCTATCTATCTATCTATCTATATATATATATATATATATATATATAGAGAGAGAGAGAGAGAGAGAGAGTTTATCTGACAGTGATTTAACTTTGTTAGTTGCAATCTGTGAAGAAAATCTTCCATGGCATTTAGATTTCCAATTTTGTAGAGTAGAATTCTTTTACAGAACTAGTAACTTTTTGGATTTCTTCAGACACAACAACATCATTTCTGATTTTGTTGTTTTGGGTAATCTCTCACTGTCTTTTATTTAATTTGGGCAACAGTTTGTCTATATTGTTGATTTTCTCAAAGAACCACACTTTGTTTCTTTGATTCCTTGTATTGTTCGATTCATTTCTATTTTAATGATTTCAGTTCTGATTTTGATTATTTCCTATCACCTACTTTCCTTTTGTGTGTTTGCTTCTTTTTGTTCTAGAGCTTTCAGCTCTACTCCTATGACCCATAAGTTTGGGCATGTTGTGCATTTACTTTCATTGAATTCTAGAAAGTCTTTAATTTCTTTCTGGATTTTTGTCTTGACACAGTGGCCATGGAGATGAGAGTTGTGAAGTTTCCATGAGTTTGTATACTTTGGGTAGTTGTAGAAATCCGGCATGTAGTAACATGTTTGAAAGCATTTCTAACTACCCATGCCTTGCATCATGTTCTTATAACAAAAGTGTATTAAATTCAATGTCTTCTACATTATTTAGTATAGAGTGTGAAAATGAATAATTAATTAGTTTTGTGTAATTTTCTTTACATACTGTGCATTCCATAAAAAATGTGATTGTGTTACATGATTAAATATGGTTTTTAATTACATGTAGAAAAATTGAATATCTTCAGTATGTCTTGAATTTTGTTATATTTAAAAAATACATTATACTTTTTACCTTTTAAGAAATCATAGTATTATTTAGGTATAAAATTATACTAGAGATATTCAAACCATAAGCTAAACCAGTCAGTAAGAATTCATGTTCAGAGTGAAAAGATTTAATTTTGTTCCCAGGTGATAACTCTTAAATATCTTAGCATAAATCTACCTCTTCTAATCTGCAGTTCAATTTAAATGACTGAGTGACAAATTAGTTTAGTTTGTAGTTATTAAGTAGTATTAATAAATCCATTGTGTGAGGGATCCATATGCTGAATGTTCAAAGATTTGTGTTTTCTATGATATTATTACTTACCATTTTGTCTCCTTTGAAAGATTTTAGAATATACTTTTGCAGCTTTTATTTTTCTTTCTTTTGATCTTCAGGTACTGTTAGGTAAAAGGCACAGGGTAGAGAAAACAGTTTATAAAGCAATATACAGAGTGAAAATTTTACTTAAGATGAGATTTTTTTTACCCAAGATGTGTGTATACTATCTTAATAAAATCAAAGGCACAGAACTTTATCTGCACTGTAGCAAAATATATGCCATGAAAGTTTTAAGATAATAGCACCATGAGTACAAAATTTTTTCTTAGGGGTCAAAATGAATAGCAAGCAGAAAACATGGGAGGTTAATAAAAATGATGTTTTTTTGCTTATCACCTGAAACTTAAAATTTTAAATATCAATACATGTTCAAAAGTGGTAACTACCCAGAAAAGTTGTAGGTGTATTACTGAGATTCATCTTTATATTAGCAGTATTCAAAGTTCACTCATGAAGGATTAAGAATAAAACATAGACAGAATAAGAGTGATTACATATGTCTTTACCTTAGTAAGTAAAAATACCATAATGTTCATGACATGAAACATGCAGAAAATTTTGGACATGGTGAAAAGAACAAACCTATAACAAGAATAAAGAAGACGATTCCCAGCTCAAAGGTCCAGAAAACATCTTCAATAAAAACATAGAATAATTTATCTAACTTTCATAGTTTCCTATAAATGTACAAGAAGCTTTGAGAAGAGAAACAAATTGTATCAAAAATCCTCCCCCCATATAATAATCAAAACACTAACTGTATAGAATAAAGAAAGAATATTAAAAGTCACAGAGGGAAGAGCCCAAGTAACATTTAACAAACATTTAACAAACTATCAGAATGATACATTATTTCTCAAAAGAGACTCTAAAGCTGGAAGGGCCTAGGCAGATATCTTGCAGACCCTAAGAGATCACAGATGTCAGCCAATATTGCTATACCCAGTAAAACTTTTAATCACCATAGATAGAGAGTCCATGATATTCCATGACAAAACAAATTTAAACAATCTTTCCACTAACCCAGCCCTACAAAAAGTACTAGACAGAAAATACCAACCCAAGAGGTACACATCTGAGCAAAAATCCACCAAGAGGACTTATCAATCTTGAAAATCTATGCCAGAAATGCAATGATACCCACATTCATAAAAGAAACATTCATAAAGATTAACACTCACACAAAACCCCACCTATCAAGAATGGAAAACTTCAACACCCCATTCTCACCAGTAGACAGGTCATTGAGACAGAAAGTAAATAAATAAATAAATAAATAAATAAATAAATAATAAAATAATAATAAATAAATAAAAGAACTAACAGAATTTATGATTCCTATGGACCTAACTGATAACTCTAGAACACAAAAAAAGGATATTTTCCTCTAAGAAGCTCATAAATACTTCTTCATTATTGACCATATAATGAAGTACAGAGCTTACATACTCATAGAAACTGAACAGCTTTCTATTCACTAATCACTGGATCAGAGAAGAAATAATGAAAGAAGGTGAAGACTTTATAGAATTTAAAAAAAATGAGGCCACAACATACCCAAACATATGGACACAATAAAGCAGTACCAGCAGGAAAGTTCATAGCACTAAGTGTATTCATAAAGAAATTGAAGAGATTTCATACTGATGATTGAAAAGTAAACCTGTAATTCTAGAAAAAGAAAAGGAGGAGGAGGAGGAAGAAAAAAAGAAAAAAGAAAAAGAAGAAGGAAGAAGAAGAAGAAGAAGAAGAAGAAGAAGAAGAAGAAGAAGAAGAAGAAGAAGAAGAAGAAGAAGAAGAAGAAGAAGAAGAAGCAGAAGAAGAAGAAGAAGAAGAAGAAGAAGAAGAAGAAGAAGAAGAAGAAGAAGAAGAAGAAGAAGAAGAAGAAGAAGAAGAAGCACACACAAGAGGAGTAGTCACCAGAAACGTATCTAGCTTTTACTGAAATCAAACAATTAGAAACAGAGAACAATGCAAATTCACAAAATCAAGAGTTGTTTTTGCAGAAATCAACAGGATAGATAATCCTTTAGACAAATTAATTAACAGGCAGAGAGATAGTAACCAAATCAACAAACTCAAAAATGAAAAGCAGGACATAACAAAGAACACTGGGGAAATCAAATACGTATTAGGATTTACTTCAAGAGCCTGTATTGCACCTTTCACCCATCAGAATGGCTAAAAGAAAAATCTCAAGGGACAGCACTTGCTGTTGAATGTGTGAAGCAATGTGAGCAATTCTCCATTACTGGTGAGAGAACAAGCTTGTATAGCTATTCTGAAAATCAATTTGGTGCTTTCTCAGAAAATTGGCTAACAGCTAAAAAAGAGAAGTACATAATAAAATTCAAACTTGATCATTCTTGATTAAACAATTGTTAAAACTTTAATATTGGATAAAAAGAAAGCAAAACTAAAAGTTGGCCTGGAAACCGGGAAAGGGAATAACAATTGAAATATAAATAAGAAATAACCAATTTAATAAAGATGGAGAAAAAAGTTAGCTTTGAATGGCATGAAAATTGAATAAAATAAAATTGAAGTTAAATTTTCAAATATGATATCATTTTTCCAAAATATGCAGCCATGTTATCCATATATTTTAGTAAAACAAAATTAATATAAATGATTGTATGTTATAATGAGGAAGATTAAAATGTAAAGTGTGATGTCCAAAACACTAAGAGGAGAAGGATACACATTTTGATGAACTCAGTTGATGGAAAATTTCCAGAATATGCAGAAAAATAAGAATACAAAGGGAGATTTTGGCATGAATCTAAATACCTAATAAATTTAAGAAATTGTTCTTACTTAGCTGTTGAAGGGAAATTATACTAATATTTTTTCAAAAGTAAACCCTGAATGCACACTCTTGTTCTCAGCAGGCAGAGGAGGCAGAGGGATCAGAAATTCAAGTTTGGCTTACAGAGAAAGTGCAAGCATGCATGGGTTACAAAGGACATTGGTTGAATACAAGACAAGGTAAAAGAAAACAAAAATCAATCTATGTAGCTTTTTAAAATACCTGAGAAACATATGGACACAAATTAGATAAATATACTTCATTACACACACACACACACACACACACACACACACACACACACACACAAACATGAGTCCATGCAAATGAACTGATCATCAATATCTTGTCAGGTAAATCCAAGAGATCCCAAAACAACATAGACTATTCATATTTCCTGTTTGCCTTCCAGAACTTGAGGCCAAGTCCCTATTGCAGAAGACAGCAAAGGCTTTGGACATTAGACTTGGACTGGTGATGAATGGAAACTAATCTGAAAGCCTCCTTCTTGAGAACTAGCTCCAATGTTATCGGAATTGGTACTATACTGCCAAAGGAAGAAAGCACTTAATAGACCTTTCCTATTGTAAAGCCTTTGAATCACAAGCTCACCACCAAAATGGCATGCTGTTACCAAAATGTAAGTAATGGCACGTATATCTGTATTTTTACATTTATATCCACACCTGCAGCTATGGCTACAACTATATCTATATCATTTATCTCTCTCAATATATATATATATATATATATATATATATATATATATATATAGCTTATATGTATGGTTTTAGAGCTTACCTCTTGGGATTTGATAACCTATCAGGGTGGTCATTCTTAGAAAATAATTATTCTCTCCCTTCATAGTAACTATTCATTACTTTTCTTCATCTAGGAATGAAGACATCTAATTGGACTTAAGCATCTGATACTGTAAACATAGTCAAAACCCATGGCTAGTGATGTCCTAGATCCTAGAGGAGAACCTACAACAACAACAACAACAACCACTACTATTACTACTACTACTACTACTACTACTACTACTACTACTACTACTACTACTTTTCTGAACTAGCATAGCCCCAAAGAGCATTATAGCCACAGATAATTGAGGTTCTTGTTCCTCTTCAAAGATTCTTTTTCATAGAAAATAGAAATAATTAGAGAAAGCCACGATTGATCATAGGGCAGAGAAAAAATGGTTGTAGGTGTGCAACTTCAACTGATATATTCACAACATAACTCCTTGACCTAAGATACAGGGAACAGCCTGAAGGAGTGCACAGAAAGATTATAAGTGGCTAAGGCCCAAGGAGTCCATTATGAAACTATTTTCTATGCATGAGAGGGAATTGTACTCATTAAATCTTAGCATGGTCAACTAAATAAGTCTAACCTGATGAAAACATTAGTTGACATCCTAATATGCCTGGGAAAAAAATCTCACAAAGCCTCATTCTTAAATGAAGAACTACAAGTAATTAATGGTTTCTATTAGAGCGAGAATAATTATCTTGCCAGGTATGAGGATCCTGATAAGTTATGACATCCCAGGAGGTGAGCTCAAAATTCACACATAAGAACAATGATGTAGATATATAGATACGGCTGCAGATATAGATACAGATGACAAGATTATATAGCTGATATAGATATGGTTAAGATATGCAGATACAGATATGCAAATATATAGATATACATACAGAGATACAGAGATCGAGACATAGATGATATAGATAGAGATAGAGATAGAGGCTGAGTGTGACTAAGATAATGAGGCTACCAGCACTGTGGCTTTCATTGTAGTAAATGATGTTTTATTTATTCACTGCCAGCAAGAGTTACAAAATAGGTGATGACTTAATTTTTAAATTTTTTATCAGTTATTTTATGTATTTACATTTCAAATGTTATCTCCGTTCCCAGTTTCCTCTACACAACCACTCTATCCCCTCTCTCCTGACTCTATGAGGGTGCTCTCTCACCTGCCTACCCACTCCTGCCTCAGTGCCCTAGCATTCTCCTACCTTGAGTCATTAAAGCCTCTATAAGACCAAGGGCTTCCCTCCCAGTGATGCTAAGGCAATGCGACATATCCAGATGGAGTCTTGGGTCCTGCCATGTATACCCTTTGGTTGGTGGTTTCGTTCCTTTGGGGGGTCTGATTGGTCGATGTTGTTGATCTTCCTATGGTTTTTCAAACCCCTTCAACTCCTACATTCCTTGCTCTAACTTCTCTTTTAGGGTCCCTGTGCTCAGGCTGATGTTTGTCTGTGTACATCTGCATCTGTATTTGTCTGACTCTGGCAGATCTTCTCAGGGGACAGCTTTACCAGTTTCCTTTCAGTAAATACTTCTTGGCATCAGCAATAGTATCTGGGTTTGGTGTCTGCTAATGGGATGGATCCCTAGGTTGGGCAGTCTCTGGTTGGCCTTTCCTTCAGTCTCTGCTCCACTCTTTGATCCTGCATTTCCTTTTGACAGGAGGGATTCTGGATTAATGTTTTTGAGGTGGCAGTAGCCCCATCCCTCAATAGGTCTGTGCCTATCCACTGGTTATGGTCTCTCCAGGTTCTAGCTCACTGCTGTTGGGAATTTTGGTTAATGTCCTCACTGTTGAGTCTTGGAAACATCTTGGATCCCGGCATCTGGTACTTCCTAGCGGCCACTCCCAGATCCCTCTCCCCTACTGCTACACACCCACTTTCAAATTCCTGACCCTCTATACATCTCCCCCAACTCCTTCCATATCTGAACTATTCCCTCCACCTTTCCCTCCACTTCCTCTCTCCCTCCTAGATCACTTTCTCTATTTCCCAGAAATTTTCTTCCCCTTTCTGACTAGGACTATAGTATCCAAACTTTGGTGTGATCTTTCTTCTTGGGTTTCTTATGGTCTGTGAGCTTTATCATGGGCATTCCAACATACTTTTTGGATAATATCCATTTATCAATGAGTACATACCATGTATGTTCTTTTGTGACTAGGTTACCTCACTCAGGATGATATTTTCTTGTTCCATCCATTTGCCTAAGAATTTCATGAATTCATTGTTTTCGATAGCTGAGTAGTACTCCATAGTGTAACTGTACCATATTTTCTTTATCCTTTCCTCTGTTGAGGGACATCTGGGTTGTTTCCAGCTTCTGGCTATTATAAATAAGACTGCTATGAACATACTGGAGCATGTGTCCTTGTTACATATTAGAGCATCTTTTGGGTGCATGCCCAGGCATGGTGTAGCTGGGTCCTTAGGTTTTTGTACCATTGAGAATATTAAGCAGTTTACAATATATAAAAGTCAATTTAAAATTTGCCATTTAAATGATAAAGGGGAATTTTGGCCCGTTTCATGAAGGTTAACACCCTAGAATGACTTTAAAAAATTTAGTTATGTAATCCAGCCAAGACTCATTTACAATATTTAAAAAGTCTATTTGGATTTCACAAAGAATTAAAATTGAGATAAATAGTACATTTATAGAAAGGCACAGCATATGACAAGATAACAAGATAACCAAGCAAAAACATCTATTTCTCTTGTTCTAGAACAAAGACTTAATGTTCTATATGAAATCCTTCCCTTTGTTGTTATCAATATGCTCCTTAAAAAACAACTTCTGATATCATCAAAGCTTTGCCTTTGTTGCACAAAGTTCTTGGGAGAATAAATATCTTATTTTGTTTTGAACTTCTTAAGATCCATCTTCAGTAGTTAACGTTAGAAAACCATGTGTTTTAGGGACACTGACTTCTGTATGTAAATACACATGCTGAACTCAAGTTCTAATAGGAACATGCAAACCCGTGAGAGGGTTTTGACTTTTGGCTGCATAGGAAAGATAAATTTAGGAAACATCATTTTTACCTGCCTATGCCAATCAGAAATCCTGAGTTCTTCATTTTGTATGAACCCTTTCCTATAATGAGGTCATATTAATCACATCTAATTCTACAATAAGTACTATCTATGAAAACCTGAAACTAATTTTTATGGTACTGAACAACAGTGTTGTTTTATTTTTTCATTTGGGAATATAGTGAAAATTGTTATTATTCTATTATATTTGGGTGAGTTAGGTGTGTAAACACAGCAATATATTATAAACATTAATTCAATGATATATCCAGATGTATCTGTGCACCTGGAAGCTTTCATTGATTCTGGAGCCCAAGTAGTGACTATTTAGCCTTATACCCCTGCTTTCTGATGATTTAGTTTTCTAAGTCTATTGAAGCTGTTTGTTAGAAAGAAGCTTATTTTTCAATATGTCTTTTCTGGGAACAGAGACAGGCAAATGTGTCTGAGATCTTGGAAGGAATTAATTTACAAACAAGATTCAGAACAGGGCATGCTTATTCTCAGCAGAACAAAACATAATTAGAAAAAAACACAGATCATAAATCCTAAATGTACACATTTATATATATATACATATATTTGTTTTGTAGTGTGTGTGTGTGTGTGTGTGTGTGTGTGTGTATGCAAGATTATGAGCCAAATAATTATGTCAGGTAAGCCATGCCTTAGCTCTACCTTTTGTAGCAAATGTCAAAGCATTCATGTTTTATGCATGAATAATACAACACAGGTTCAATTTGTATACGTAATCAATTTAGTGGTAAGCTAAGAACACAAAAAGTCCTTTGGCTATTGAACCCATGTTATTAGGCATTTTCTAAAGCCCAGATACCTGGGCTTTTTTCCATGGACTATGAAAGGAATACAGCTTCCCATTCAAACAATATTCTTTACTGACAAACAATGGGGAATCAGTACCGCCCTAAGGTCTCTGAGCTGCAGCAATAGCTATCAATCACACAGCAGATAAATAGATTTCCGAACTTTTGTGTACAATATGTTCTTGAATGTGGGCTTAAGCTCAGACTGACATATAGTATTTCATTGCTAATGTGATTCCTTTCTTGCAGAGGGAACATTCTTTTTCTAAATTGCATTGCATAACTTGTTTGCTTCCTAGCAAAACAATTTTTGAATTTCCGTATAATTTTTGTTAAATCTATTTTTAAATTTGAAGCTTAGGTCAAATGCAAACATGAATATGGATTTATCCAGCATGCATAATTTGTAGTTTGTGTAGCAATGACTCATCTGCCTCCTGTATCTGCTAGTCACATGATGAGCTCTCCTGCTAAGAATGACCTACTCGTTCTTCAAAAATATATCCAAAAGATGAAGGAAAACAAAGTGTTCAGAGCCAAATAAGACACAACATGGTGTGCATAAGCTGTCACATTCTAATCAGCCTTGCTGGTAATTTTTCAAATTAAGAGTTTCTCTTTGGGAAAGCTCTCAAAAAATGCTACATGTACACAGTCTAAAGCACCAAAATGTTCCCTTTAAAATTTGCTAGTGACCAAATTAGAAAACATCTGCAGGAATCTTTTGCAGCTTGAATTATTCAAGCAAACACAATATTCAAATACAGACAAGTTAGGGAAAGATAGTCATTTTTCTTTACCTCACACAGTTCTCGGGAGAATATATTTACTTCTGACTGATTATCTTCATCCCTTTCAACTCATCTGTTTTACCTCCCTTGTTTTATCTTGAAAATAAATATATTTCCTTCTCTGTTGAAATCTACACACTTGTCAAATGTGTCACTGAGAAAGAAGTGTCTATAGATAGAAGCACAAAGTAACATCTTACTTGCTCACTTTTTTCTATTAGAGAAAAATATTTCCCATTATAGTCCCATTAATATATTTTAGTGAATATGCTATTTTCATCAAAACATTTAATAATAACACCATTATAAAATAGAGCTGGTTTATAGGAAAAATAGTCCAAATCTTCAAATATATAAATTTTAATGTGAAGGATGAATTAATACACTAAAATACATAAATTATAAACATTGAAATGTTACATTATTGTTTGCTTTTTAATATCATGTTTCCAACAATTATAGGACAGGATTCTTTTAGCTTAAATGCACCAGGGAACGTATTTTATTGAACTACTATATTAAGGCTTTTCTGTATTGTCTGATATGACACTTTGTGATCTCATGCATGAATTAGAGAATTGCATTACTTATAAAAATGTTTGAGAAAAATGAATTAGACAGAAGAATTTTAGAGTAGTATATAACATTGAAAATAATAGAGACACAATTAAGATGCTTAACAGACTGTATCAATTTAAAAAATATTGCTAATATTTTACTTTTGTAACTAAAAATTTTAAAAATCTTTGAAAATATCCTATCAATAATACAATAGAATGTAAAGAATTTTTAAATGGAATTCCATACCATTATGCAAAGATTATCTTCAAATCCTGATTGCTATTTGACTCAGGTTTCTTGGAAAATGCATCACATTTCTTCAAATATTAACCTTCTGGTTTATCTAGAACAACTGATGATAAACAGTATGACAGAATTATTAACACATTTATAACATGAGGTAATAACATTGTGACATCAAACCAAATATTTATTATTTTTAAATTTTAATGTGGTTGTATTAATTAGCGTGCCTGTACATGTAAATATGTTTGTATACTCTCATATATGTTCCTGTGTGTCTGTATGAGTTACTGTGTGAATATGGATGAGTATCAATGTGTAGATACGATGGTACATTTGTGAAAGTCAGGATAATTTAGGAATAGGTTCACCTCCATGTTGGTTTTGAAGCTGTCTTCCTTTGCTGTTAGCTGGCCAGAGAGCTTCAGAAAGAGTCCCCTCTCCACCTCCTGTCTCACTGTAGAAGGTCTCAGGTCAAAGATGTGTACATTTGCCTCTAACATGGGCTCTAGGTTTGGATGGACAGTGCATTTACACACAGAAGTCTCTAATTCACACTATTTGTGTCTTTTGTACAGAGATCCTAAGTGTTTGGCTTCATAAACTCTAAAAACTCATTTTACCTTTCTTCTATTTATATACAAATCATGAATACATTTATTTGCTGAAAAATAAAGGTCAACTACTTCACTACCTCAAATTTGTTATGGTGGTTAAAGAGATTCAAGGTATTAACAATTACCAAAATTTTTGTTTGTTTTAAAAGAAAAATTGGAAGAAGGCAGAAAAGGTGTTGCCATGTACAGAGTTTCCTTTTCCTTAGCTACATAGCTGAATAATCTGGAACCTGAGTTCAATCTTTGAGATTCATTTGGTGGGAGGAGAAACCCTAGATCCACAAATGGTTTATTGACCTTTATACATTCATCTTCCCACACATATCTACCCATCCACACACATAAAATAAGTAACTACATGTAAATAAAAAGTTTAAAGAAGAGAAAAACAGGCAAATGACCTGCTTAATAACTTTACCACCCCACTGCCTATACTTGGTTCCTGATGACCATTCCACAAACACCGTCCTCTTATGTCACTGTTGTCCCTACATTCAGGCCTCTGCCTTCATTTCTGGCAGACTCCTTTGCTTAGGTACAGGCCACACTGGTCAGAAGATCTGTTAAGTGACTTTCCTGTCAGTTGAACTGCCCCAATATCTAGACACCATTCAACCTCCTTCAATATCATCACCTACCCTGCAGCTGGCCTGTATTGATTTAAGCAGACTCCTGTTTCCTAGATGAAGACCACACCAGGCCAAAAAAAAAAAAAAAAAAAAAAAAAAAAAAAGAGAGAGAGAGACTCAATGCTACACCAACAACTAACTTAGTCACAAAAAGTCTAAACTCCAACCTGATCTAAGACTATCTATTGGATCAGAGCCAATCTGCTCCTCTGAAATTTAGACACAAACACCAGGACACTAAAGAGAAATCAGAAAGCAAGGAACAAAACAATACTCCAACAAAGATAAACTCAGAAATTAACAACTAGACCTGTAACCATCCAAAACTCAGATGCATAAACTCCAGCATAAGGACACAATCAAAAAGAGCAAGGCCAGTATGGTACCAGCAGACGCCAGCAATCCTAAGACAGCAACACTGGAATATTTCAATGGAAGTAGAGGGCAAGAAACCAAATTTAAAACAACTTTATCAAGATGATAGAGGTCTTTTAAAAAGGTATGCAAAAAAATCTAAAGAAATTAAGGGAAACATAAACAAAATTTAAGAGGAAATCAATAAATCCCTTAAAGAAAGGGAAGGACACCAAAACAAGCAAAATAAAAAACAAAGAAAGAAACAAAAGAGAAGGAGAAAGAGGAGGAAGAAATGAAAGATGAGTATGAGGAGGAGGAAGAAGAGAAGGAGGAGAAGGAGAAGAGTAAGAGTAAGAGGAGGAGGAGAAAGAAAAATGAAAGAAAGAAAGAAAGAAAGAAAGAAAGAAAGAAAGAAAGAAAGAAAGAACTGTTGAATACATGAACATGGAACTAGACGCAATAAAGAAAAGACAAGAGGAAGGAATTCTGGCAAAAAAAATCTAGGCAAGCAAATAGGAACTACAGATACAAGCATTGACAACAGAAGATAAGAGATGGAAGAAAGAATCTCAGGGGTTGAAGAAAGGATATAAGAAATAGATTCATTAGTCAAAGAAAATATTATATCTAAAAAAATTCTAACACAAAATATGCATAAAATGTGGGACTCTATGACGAGACCAAACCTAAAAAATAATAGGAATAGAAGGAGAATAATTCTAGCTCAGACACTCAGAAAAATATATTTAACAATATAATAGAAGAATATTTTTCTAACCTAAAGAAAAACATGTCTATAAAAGTAAAAGGACTTTAGAGAAAACCAAATAAATTGGACTTAAGAGTAAGTCTCTATGCCACATAATAAAGAACTCTCTAAAGATACAGAACAAAGAATATTAAAAGCTGCAAGGGATAAAGTCTAAGTAGCACATAAAGGTACACCCATTAGAATTACACCCAAATTTTCAACTGAGAATCTTCAAGCCAGAAGGGCCTGGATATATGTCTTGCAGTCTGTATGAAACCATAGATACAAGCCTAGGTATCTCTATCCAGGAAAACTTAAAATCATCATAAATAGGGAAAACAAAATATTTCATGACAGAGTAAAATTTAAACACTATCTACAAATCTAGATCTACAGAAACCACTACAAGCAAAACTCCCACCCAAGGAGATTGGCTAAAGTAAGAAAACCACTGGCAATATTTAACCTCATACCAGTAAATCAAAAGTAGGAAAACACACACACACACACACACACACACACATACACACACACACACACACACACACACTGCTACGAATAGCAAAAACAAGATAGCAGAAATTAATTATTGTGATTTTTAGTCATCAATATATTTCAATATCAAGAGACAATTCCCCATTAAAAAGATACAGGCTAAAAGAAAGGATATGAAAACAGGATATATCCTTCTCTGGCATACATAAAGCACAAGTCAATATCAGAGATAGATTAACTCAGATTAAAGAGTTGAAAACGGATTTGCAAGCAAATGCACCTAGCAAGCACATAGGTGTACCTATCCTAATATCAAACAAACAATAACAGCAAAATAAACTTCAAACGAAATTAAATGAAAACAGATGTATATTTCATACTCATCAAAGAGAACCACCAAGATGGCCTTTTAGTCTTTAACATCAAGGCACTAAACTCAAGAGCACCAAAAGTTGTAAAGCTTAGGAGGGACCAAAGGAGGATGTTTGAATCTCACTGCAAGGGGAAATAAAATAGATATCAGAGGTGAAAGGACAAAGGGACCTGAGTGGACGAGGGCATCGGGGGATAGGAATGGAGGATACCAGGTGTAAGAGGAACAGGCATTAGGCAGAGGGCAGGCATCTCTATGACTTCTCAGAGATCTGGGCTGAGACTCCTAGCAGTGAGGACATGGAGCCTGAAGCAGCTACCTAATGTAGCCAGGAAGGACTCCCAGAGGAGGGATAAGGACAGTGACATACTCACAAAACCTTTGACAGAAAACATGTCCAACCTACAAGATGTAGAAGCACAAGATGGAGCAGAGACGGAAGGAATGGACAAGCAATAACTTGCCCAACTTGAGACCCATCCCATGGACAAGAACCACTCCATGATACTATTAATAAAACTTTGTTCTACTTGCAGACAGGAACCTTGCATAAATGTCCTCTGAGATGCATAGACCCACAGTCAAACATTAGGTGGAGTTTGGGGAGTCTTGAGGAAGAGTTGCAGGAAGGATTAGGGAACCCAAAGAGAATAGGGACTCTAGAAGAAGACCAACAGAGTCAACTAAACTGAATGCTTAGGGTCTTTCAGAGACTTAACCCCCTCAACATGCATGTAGATCTTCATGTGAGTTCCCAAACAATGGCATCAGTACCTGTCCATGAACTTGTTGCCTGATTTAGAAAGCTATTCCCCTAATTGAACTGCCTTGTTGGGTCTCACTGGGAGAGGATGCATCTAGTACTCCAGTGACTTGATGTGACAGGGTTGGGTAGTATCTGGGGGAGGGAGTGAGCTCCCCTTCTCAGAGCAAAAGGGGGGTGATGAGAGAAGTATCTGTGTGAGGGGAACACCTGGAGGACTAGAGGGGGTGAGATCAGAATGTAAAGTGAATCAATGAAGAAACAAACAAACAAACAAACAAACCACACACTTAGCCTCACACATTAATAATGAAAGATTTTAACTATCTCAAAAATAGACAGGTTATCCACAAAAAATAAAAAAATAAAGAAATAATAGAGCTAACAGACAGTATGAATCAAATGGACATAACAGATATGTACAAAACATTGTCAAGGGAAAAGGGAAAAATGTGTGTGTGTGTGTGTGTGTGTGTGTGTGTGTGTGTGTGTGTGTGTGTGTGTGTACCTTTTTCTCACCACCTGATGGAACATTTTCAAGACTTGACTTGGACATAAAGCACGTCTCAACAGAAACAAGAAAATTGAAATAATCCTCTGTATCATATCAGATCCCCATTGATTAAAGCTAATAGGAAAGTTCATAGTATTATGTGTCTTCATAAAGAAGACACTTCATGAAGAAATTAGTGAGTTCTCATACTAGATACTTAACAACACACCTGAAAGCTGTAGAGCAAATGGAAGCACACACACCAAAGAGGAGTAGATTGCAGATAATAATCAAACTCGAGGCTTAAAGCAACAAAGTAGAAACAAACAGTAGAAAGAATCCAGAAAACATAGCTGATTCTTTAAGAAAATCAACGAAATGGACAAACCCTTGTCCAATATAACCAAAAGGCAGAGAGAAACCGTTAACGTTACCAAATTCAGAAACAAAAGTGGTTAGGTTATAACAACAGATACTGAGGAAATCCAAATAGTTAAGTCATATTTTAAAACTATGCTTCATAAACTTGGTAAATCTAAAAGAAAGGGTCAATTTTCTCAATAGATACAACTTATGAAAGTTAAATAAATTTCTCATAAAATTTTAACTTGACCTGTAACCTCTAAGAAAGCAGAAGCAATCATTAAAGTCTCCCAACCAAAAGGAGCCCAGGGAAAAGACAATTTTAGTCCAGAACATTAAAAGATTTTCAATGACGACTTAATACTAATATTCCCCAAATTATTCCACAAAATAGAAACAGAAGAGATATTGGCAAATTCACTTTATAGCTTTTGATACCTAAAGGTAAGTTCACCTTGATACCTTAATCACAAAAATATTTTAAATAAAAACAAAGAAAAAAATCTCAGACCAATTTCCTTCATGAATATTGAAGTAAAAATACTACATGAAATACTCACAAACTAAATATAAAAACACCTCAAAACATCATCCATCATGATCAAGTAGGCTTCATCCCAGGGATGCAGATGTCATTCAACATACAAAAATCTGTCAATGTAATCTACCACATAAACAAACTAAAAGAAAAATGCCAAATTATCATCTCATTAGATGCTGAAAAGCTGGGTATAAAATTAACTCAAACAAATCAGTAGCCTTTCTCTACTCAAAGGATAAACAGGCTGAGAAAGAAATTAGGGAAATGACATCCTTCACAATACTCCCAAATAAAATAAAATACCACAGTATGACTCTAACCAAGCAAATGAAAGATATGAATGACTAGAACTTCAAGTCTCTGAAGAAAGAAATTGAAGACCTCAGAAGACGGAAAGATCTCCCATACTCATGAATTGGCATGATTAATATTGTAAAAATGGCCACCTTGCCAAAAGCAATCTACAGATTCAATGAAGTCCCTATCAAAATTCCAACTCCATTCTACATAGAGTTAGAAAGAGGAATTTGCAAATGTATTTGGAGTAACAAAAAACTGATGATATTGAGAACTATCTCAACAATAAAAGAACTTCTGGGGGAATTACAATCCCTGACCTCAAGCTGTATTACTGAGCAATAGTGGGGAAGAGCCTCAAATACCTGGGCTCTGGGGAAAATTTCCTTAACATAACACCAATGGTTTATGCTCTAAGATCAAGAGTCGATAAGTGGGACCTCAAAAGATTGAAAAGCTGTAAGGCAAAGGACACTGTCACTAGGACAAAATGGCAACCAACAGATTGGGAAAAGATCTTTACCAATTTATATCTGATAGGGGGGCTAATACCCAATATATACAAAGAACTCAAGAAGTTAGACTCCAGAGAGACAAATAACTCTATTAGAAATGGTGTACACAGCTGAAGAAAAAATCCTCAGCTGAGGAATATCAAATGACTGAGAAGTACCAAAAGAAATATTTAACATTCTTAGTTATCAGGGAAATGCAATTCAAAACAACCCTGAGATTCCAACTTATACCAGTCAGAATGGCTAAGATCAAATACTCAGGTGACAACAAATTCTGGGGAGGATGTGGAGAAAGAGGAACACTCCTCCATTGTTGGTGGGATTGCGAGCTGATATAACCATTCTGGAAGTCAGTCTGGAGGTTCTTCAGAATACTAGACATAGTACTACATGAGGACCCAGCTAAACTACTCCTGGGAATATACCCAAAAGATGCTCCAACATATAACAAGGACACATGCTTCCCTATGCTCATAGCAGCCTTATTTATAATTTCCACAAGCTGGAAAGAACCCAGATGTCCCTCAACAGAGGAATGGATACAGAAAATGTAGTACATTTACACAATGGACTACTATTCAGCTATTAAAAACAATGACTTCATGAAATTCTTAGGCAAATGGATGGAACTAGAAAATATCATCCTGAGTGAAGTAACCCAATTCCAAAAATGTACACGTGGTATGCATTCAGTGATAAATGGAGATTAGCCCAAAAGCTCGGATTACCCAAGTTACAATCAACAGACCACATGAAGCTCAAGAAGAAGGATGACCAAAGTTCATCAGTTCCTCTTAGAAGGAGGAACCAAAATATTCATTGGAGGAGATACAGAGACAAAGTTTGGAGCAGGGACTGAAGAAATGACCATTCTGAGTTTGCCCTAGTGGGGATCTAACCCATATACATATAGCCACAAACCCAGACAATACCAGACAATATTGCTGATGCAAATAAGTGCATGCTGACAGGAGGCTAATATAGCTGTTTCCTCAGAGGTTCTCCTAGAGCCTGATAAATACAGAGGTCAATGCTCACAGCCAACCATTGAACTGAGAATGGGGTCCCCATTGGAGGAGTTGTAGAAAGGATTGAAGGAACTGAAGGTGTTTGAAGCTACACAAGAACAATTCCAACCAACCAGAGCTCCCAGAGACTAACCCACCACCCATGGGGTACACATGGATCCAGCTGCATATGTAGCAGAGGATGGCCTTCTTGAGAACCAGAGAAGTCCTTGGCCCTGCTAAGGCTGGAACCCCCAGTGTAGGGGAATGTCAGGACAAGGTGGCGGGAAGGGGTTGGTGGTTGGGTGGGGGGAACACTCTCATAAGAAGTGGGAGGGCACATATACAGCCATCCAATTAGACAAGATGGATGAAGCAAAGAAGTGCAGGCCGACAGGAGCCGGATGTAGATCTCTCCTGAGAGACACAGCCAGAATACAGCAAATACAGAGGCGAATGCCAGCAGCAAACCACTGAACTGAGAATAGGACCCCGTTGAAGGAATCAGAAGAAGAACTGAAGAGCTGAAGGCCTCGAGACCCCATATGTACAACAATACCAAGCAACCAGAGCTTCCAGGGACCAAAGCCATTACCCAAAGACTATACATGGACTGACCCTGGACTCTGACCTCATAGGTAGCAATGAATATCCTAGTAAGATCACCAGTGGAAGGGGGAAGCCCTTGGTCCTGCTAAGACTGAACCCCCAGTGAACGTGATTGTTGGGGGAGGGCGGGGGGGGGGGAGTGGGAGGGGAACACCCATAGAGAAGGGAGGGAGGGTTAGGGGATGTTGGCCGGAAACCGAAAGGAATAACATTCTAAATGTAAATAAGAAATACTCAAGTTAATAAAAAAAAAAAAAAAAAAATACCCAATTTAATAAAGATGGAAAAAAAAAGAAAAAAGAAGAAGTGGGAGGGTGGATGGGATAGGGGGTTTATGGACGGGAAATAGGTCAAGGGGATATCATTTGAAATGTAAATTTAAAAAAATATACAATAAAAACGAAAAGATAATCTTCAGGGGGGGGAAAGAGAGACCTCTAATAATGGGAAAAACAGGACCTGAACTGGCCACCTTCTCTTACAAGACAAGGCCTCAAATGGACAGCACCCAGACACAAAACTACCACCTAAAATTTTCCTTGCCTGTAGTTTGCTGGGAACAGAGACTAGTAGAATCCATATCAAAGAGACCAGGGTGTATTTACCTAGCACCTGTTGCAAGCAGATGTAGAGTAGTGAAACATTAAGCGGAGCTTGGGGAGTCCTACTGAGGAGGGAGAAGGATCTGAGGAACTGGAAGGGCTGGGGTCACTTCAGGAGAACCAGCCCTCAGAACCAACCTACTGGAACTCCTGGGAATTTGAGAGGTGAGGTAATCTGTAAGGATCTGAGCTAGACTCTCTACATATTACCAGGGACGAGTAGCTTGATGTTCTTGTGGAAATCCAGCAGTTGGAACAGGACATGGTGGGTAGGAGGACCAATTTTCCCTACTGGGTTACCTTGTCCAACCTTGATGTGACGGCGTGCGCTTGTTCTTATTGTGGCTGGTTAGGCCACGTTTGCTTTTTCATCCCATGAAAGTGACAGGGTAGATGGGGCTATGGAGGAGGCAACCATGATGACAATGGCACTGTAGTCCCTATGTAATGTATCAAGAAGAATAAAGAGAAAGAAAATTTTGAAAGAAGCAATGTGTTTCTATTTCTCTCATATCTTTTACTACTTTTATTATATTTTAATTATTTAGTGAAGTATATATTTTTCCTAGTCTGTTAATAATTAATTCCTTTGGGAAAATGCTACAAGATAAAATTAAAATTAAAAGTAATATAAAATTAACTTCTCCTCTCTCATTCTGAAAACAACCTTCCAGAACTTTCTGTGGGGTATATGATGATATTTTGGGCAAGGACAAACAGTACAAATAGTGTGACATAATGCAATTCTGAATATATCTTTTGGGCAAATTTATTTAATTTGTGCCTTGATAGGACTTAAAAGAATGAGGAAAATGACATCATCCTTTTTTATTCTGAATGACTCCGATGATATGGTTTTAACAGGCTGGTACAAGATAAAGCCAAATTAAAAGCTAGCTAGGAAAATCCTATCCACAAAATTGAATTTTGAGAAAAATTTTCTGATGAAAAACCTATGGAAAAATCTCATATCCAAGCATATCAATGTCCTTTGCTTACATAGCACCACATATACAAAATAACACATGGTCATTTGTGTGCAGAATGATTCAGAAGTATATTTTTCAAGCCTGTTAATGTTCATACTTGATGATATAGATGGCCTTATTGATTAATGATACTTTGTGAAACCATATGTTTATTCTTGGAACATTTATGGAGGTTTAATCACATGTCAACCATTCTTCTAAGTACAGAGGCCATCATAGAAAATTACCAGCTTTTCTGTAACTGTTGTGAATTTTATGAACAAGAAGCTCTGTAATGATGGGTAACGATGACCAATAGACCAGCTATTAAGCCAAGCACTCCATGTTTTTACCTGGGTATTTTTAACTTAAATCTATTAACATCCCCTTACTTCAATTTTCTTGTTAGAATGCAGGATTGTGTGAAAGATAATTTCATGTGACAACTTGATTACCTATACAGTGCCAAACGACCTGAGAAGACATTAGCTCCAGACAATCATACAGGGCTTCAGAAGCAAGAGGCCTATATCAATGAGAACAGACCTCATCTGTTCATCTTAAAGTAGAAAGAAAAGGAGTACAATCTGTTCTTGATTGAATGATGAGAAGAGACAAAAGGTTCCATCCTATCGTGATTCCTGGTCTTGGGTGTCAAGAACTTAGATCATCAACTTTCTTGGAGGACTATTGATTGTCACCTTGATAAATTGAGAAATCATTCGGGACTCACTTTTTAGGCATAGTTGTGTGGAATTAAGGTGGGAAAATTAACACTTAAAGTAGGTGGAACCCTGTATACAGAACCTGTAATTCATGAAAAGTATAAAGGTAGCATTTTTGCTCTTTTTCCTGATTGGACTCAAGGTACCAAACTTCCTAAGTTCCTGCTGCTACCTTTTGCTGCTATTGAAGACTCACACTCAATTTGTAAACGAAGTAAATCCTTTCAGTTGCTTTTCTTTACACAGTGACAGGAACAAAGACTAAGAATATGGATCTGTACTTGGTAGAGGACAGGATGTGACAGTTGCTGGTATCTATATTCATACCATACAATTCCTATAATATCTCTGTCTGTCTCTATCTTTGTATATCTAATTCTCACCAAGTATCTGATCCACCCCCCCACACACACACACGATTTATCTATGTGACTTTAGATTAAGGATTAGTATTGTTTAGAAAGTTAAACATATAACTTTGTGTAAAACAGAATAATGTTTCAATGGCTGATAAAAATACATACTAACCAACACTATCATCAGTGACTTGTCCTTCCAATTATGATATGTCAAAAGATTCCACTTATTTAAATCCATCAAACACTGCACAAGATATTATAAAGCTAAAACATATAATTACAATGTCTATGATCAATTTGACTAAAGATTAGTACACTTGATCTTAGCCAAAAGACCGAGAAGCGATTGTACTAAAGATTATTATACAATGTTTTTAAATATATAATTTTAATTGCCCACTTCTTGAAGATTAAAAGATAGTTCCATTCCAAATATCTTTATTTCTCAGTGATATCATGGTATTTAGCCTTGACCTCAATTACCTATCTTCTATAATTCCTTTGAAATTTATCTTTTAATATTTTTTTTATTTTCTCTGCTTTGTATCACTGATAATAGTTTAGTCAAATTTCATGTTTGATTCAAGTTTATATTCTGAACAATATGAGTCATTAAATTCCCTATAACCTTTTTATGATTACACACATCATATTTAATCCACTTGCTTTCACTCCTTATTTGACCTTTCTCAAAGGTGTATTCTCCTACATAATACTTATATATTATTTGTGATGTCAGTGTGCAGTTTTCTGACTCATATTTTTAAAAGCACAGGAGACTATATTTTGTATTTTGATAATAGCAGAGTCTTTTCAAGTTGCAGTATTCTCATGTCATATATCCTTAATTATATATAACTGGATAAGTTTGCTGCCCGTTTACTTCTTTAAATTGAAATTAGTATCATGACATTCACAGCAGTCAATCAACTAGCAACAAAAGCCTTCCATTGCCAAAGCTGTCCTTGTAAAATTGGTTTTGCTTTATTTCCTCCAGGCCATTATGGGTTTATCTGTTTTCTATTAGACTAGAAGATCCAGGTAATTAAGTAGGCTATATAGCTAGGAGTATTGATGCACATTATCTCGTTCATCTAGAATTCAGAATTAGCCTCATCTTCACTAATAATTTCTTTTCAGTAGCTTTAAAGACTAGTATCAGATAATATTATTCATAAATCTATTCAATCATCTTCTCTCTTATATATTTGCTTTGAGAATTCCTTTTAGGATTTTAAGTCTGGGAAGATGGGGACTATTTTTTTAAACCTCTTTGTGTTTGAATGAGAAGCAATAGAATTGGTACTGTGATTAAAACACACTTCCTGTTCTTCCAGCCTCTGTGTTTATGAGTGAAGACTTTGTATCCCAGGATTTATCCCATTGCTTTTCACTATTGGAATATTTCTCAGAAAAACTACAAACAAACTACAACAACTGAGGAGTACCTCTCAGTTAATTGTAGTCCTGTTCATTGGAGGGAAGCAAGCAATAGTAAAATTTTGTGAGAAATTCTAGCTTTATCTTGTCTGATATTTACATACTATGTATGGCATGAAAATAACACAATTTCATGGAAGGTGTGACACTAGAAAAGTAAGAATTAAAGTTTTTCTATGTTGTATTTTTCAGATTAGAATACTGTAGACAATCAAAGTCCTCCTGATCTGAATGTCTGTCCTGGTGTGTTCCATACCAACACTGTTACCTGGCAAATGCAAATTTAGAGTTGTTGCTAGGCTTGAAAAGTTTTTGGCTTGGTTAAGAAAAATAAAATAAAAAAGAAAGTTACCCCAAGTCAAAGTCATTAACAGATATCAAGGTAGCAGCAGAAGCATATGAGTAGTACATGAACTCACCCGACTTCAAAGAAAACACAAGATCATTTGCTTTGTGTTTGGTTTCTTCCTTGAAATTTTATGCTCTCCATTAATTGATGAACCTATGGTTCCTTGTGACTTCTCAGGACAGTACTAACCTGTTGTCATTTGTTCTTAAAAGTAGAAATCAGAAGGAAAAATGTGTCTTATGTAGGAAGCATGTGAGATGCATATCTTTTTGTCATCTCCTTGAGTCAGTGTGCTGTTGATTGTGAACTCATTGATAAATAGTCATTTATATTACATATAAAACAGAGTATTAAAATAAAAGTACACATACTATGCAATTTATACATTATATTATTCTTCGGAAGAATAAAAATATTGTACCCAACACTTGAGGGATTCAAACTTATATCTTTTATTTTTGGTACATTTGGGTTAGTATTTCCTAATTCAATATTCATAGAAACTTTATAAATCACAGTAGTGTGAGTAATGTTCCTCTCATTTATATGATTTTAATATCTCAGTTTTGTGACAACTCACAAACACAACAAATCCATCAAAAGATATATAGAATCTATTTTACCATTCACTTCTTCTTGTATCTCTAAAGTCATTTTAAGATAAATTTAATGTCTGAGTTTCAATCCTTTTCAGGACAAACTTTAATGGTTTTGTAAAACAGTTCTCTTTTTCCACTAGTGTGTGTTATGGCATGACAGAACATTTTATTCCAAAAGCATTCAAACACATTTCTCTTGTTTGATAAAGAGGAACTTATTCTAATTCTACTGCTTGAGGCACACAAGTCAGGGCAATTTTCTCTTCAAAAAATAAATTGTAGCTATGCTGGAAATTTTAGTGCTGGAAACAAAAATGTATCTCACATTCCTACTGTTTATGTTGAATTTATTTTTAATTATCCTTTATCAGCTTTGACAATGATTTGTAAGGAATAGGTAAAGAATTAGACAGAAGGCTTAAATAGTCACAGTGTTTACTCAATTAAAATTATGAAATGTGAATTTACAAGAACAAACTGTCAAAATAATGATGATACTATATTTCCCAGTACCTTGCTGTTTCTACTTATTAAGAAGTTTACAAAATCAATTGAAAAATGATATCAATATAGAATTACCCATACAAAATAAAAGACACAGTAACAAAAAATCCTGTAAAGGAGTTCATTATTCCAAATTTTTAATTTTCATCCTTTGAACTCACTAAAGTTTTTACATTTTTAGTTTTTTGTTGGTTTGTCCTTCTACCAAAGATATGAATGTTTTACACAGCATTTTCCAAATGTATTTGAGGGTACAGTTATTCTAATTAAGAAGATACATGTTAGTTGGGGTTCTCTAAAGTAAGTGTGTGTGTTTATATCAGACTTCTTATAATGAGTTTCATGCTGCAGTCCAGCTATTCTAACAATTTCCAGCTTTGAAAAGAAATCCCCAGAATTCAGTACTTGCTCAGTCCTGAATTGATGTCTCAACTGTTTTCCAATATACATAGGAATCCTAGGCCCTAATACCATTGGAGACATGTACTTGTTATGGAGCCAAGAGTACACAAGCCAAGAGCCAAAGCTTCCTTCTTCCATTGCTTTATATAGGCTTCCCAAAGAACATGTGTTCAAAATTGAAGGTCTATCTTTTCTGGGCTCTAAAGATCTGGGTAATACACTTTGTTTCCTACCTCAAATATCCAGATTTAGACAGGAATCTTCCATTTTCAATTAATCAAAAGCCTTTCACAGATATGCTCTCCATTTTTGGGACTGTCCTAGTTCTAGATGTAGTCAAGTGACAACCAAAAATATCTATCAGAGTGGCATTCTCTTTTCCTTGTTAAGTGTGTTTCAGTTTGAAGAATTTTCCTCAGAATTCTTGTAGGCACTTCAGAGATAAATTAACTGGGAAAGTATCCATTCAGCAATAAACGGGATTTTTTGAAAGACAATACTTTTGTCTAGCTAGGTATTGTTTTGTTTTGAATTTGCAGTTGTTTCCTTTTGCTCCTGCATACATCCCCTACTAATGTAGAAATTCTCTCCTGCCCTAATGCTGAAACATGTTCATACAGTCCTTCATGTTGTGGTAAACCAAAACCATAAAAGTATTCTGTTGCTACTTCATAATTGCAATTTTCTACAGTATAAGTAGTAATGTAAAAATCTGATATTCTGGATAGAGGATATGTGACTCTGTGAAAAAGTTAACACCCAAAGGAGCCACAACCACAAGCTGAGAATTGCTTGTGGTATTAATGTTTTTTTGTCTATAAGTTTTTTCTCACTAGACTAGTAGGCACTTTAGAAAATTCTGAAATATTAGCGATTCTATATGCCTTGCAAGTTTTAGAATATTCTTTCTCTTATTTTGTAGAAGTATATTCTAATATTTCCTGGGGATAAATATGATCAGTTGAATCTGGTCAGATATTTTTGCCCACATTGTATTCTTCAGGAGGTTTGCAGAGCTTGAACTGTTCTATCTTGACATAAACATGATTATTCTTTGACATTCTGCAATGACCTCTAAACTTAGATAACCTCAATACTTACTTCACAAAGACTCTTCCATGGTGACTTGATAGTTTGTCATTGTTTTTATTGCCTCTCTACAGACTTTGTGCCATAAGCCTGCTGTCTTTCAGTTCTGTAATCATTCTCCCATTAAATCATCTATGCTGTTAATAACTGCCGTCTAGTTTTTCATTTTGCTCCTGTATTTTAAGCCCACATATTTATTTTTGTTGCTTTTATTTGTCAAATATCATTTAAGTCTACTATTTTCTACTGACAAATTATTGAGTCATGAAACCCTACCCTGTATCTTCTTGAATAATATTGATTACCTTTCGGAAAGGCCCTTTTAAATCTCTGTCCAACATGATGTACTTGGCATGTTATGCTCAGTTTCTAGTGCCTTACTTTTATGATTGCGTTAAAGTTCTTTTGGTTCAGTTGGCTAGGTGATTTCGCTTTTTGTTTGTTTTTTTCTTTTGTGTACTGTTGCTCTTTTTCTTAAGTTGTCATGGCTTGTTCGTTTTGTCTATGTCTTTTTGAGATAGCGAATTGCTACAGCTGTATAGCCCAGGCTAGCCTAAAACTAATGACCCATCTAATTTTACCTCCTGATATAATTATAGACCTTCACCTACAATGTACTCTCCCTGAAAGACCAAAATCTTCATATTGAAGGATTATATATGAAATGATCTTCATGATTTGGATTTTGGGTCTAATTTTTTTCTAGAATTTCTAAGCAGAGTTTGTTTTCATTGTTTTATTTTTTGTCCCCCCCCATAATAATTAATATTTTTCATCCAGTCTAATTTCTTTACTAGATTATGACATCTCTCAAATGAGAGCGTACTCACTACACATTATGCAGCTAAAAGTTGCAGTTGGATTGATGTACCAAATTTTCCTTACCACTTTTTACAATGTCCTTACATATTACTAGCAGGAGAGGCATGATTATTTCTCACCTATTTCTTGTAGTTGTCATGAAGATAATCCCTTGCTTGAGTAGACGTTCAGATCACCTTGCCCTTTGGGACAACATTCCAGGAAAAGGTGAGAGTTGGCTTACAATAATGACACAGAAATTACTCATACTACAAACATACTACATTCAAATATATATATATATGTACACACACATATATATATACATATATATATAAATACACATACACACACACAGAAAACTCACTTCACAACACAATACTCTTACTCTCATGCACATAGTTACCTATATAACACAATACATGATACCTTGAGTATTATCCTCTCTCTCTCTCTCTCTCTCTCTCTCTCTCTCTCTCTCTCTCTCTCTCTCTCACACACACACACACACACACACACACACAAATATATTTTCTGTTGTACAAAGGAATCTTAGCCACTGTGATTGGTGTAAGGACTGTTTCGATTTGCATTTGCCTGATGATTAAGGTTGTTGAACATTTCTTTAAGGGATTTTTCAGCCATTCGAGATTTCTTTGTTGAGAATTCTTTGTTCAGCTCTGTATCCCATTTCTTAATTGTGTTACTTGGGTTTTTTATTTTTATTTATTTTTTACTTTAACTTCTTGAGTCATATATATATATATATATATATATATATATATATACACACATATATATGATATTATTCTGCTGCCAGATGTAGGGTTAGGGAATATCTTATCCTAATCTGTATATTTCCATTTTTTCTATTAACAGTGTCCTTTTCCTTGCAGAAGCACTTCAGTTTCATGAGCTCCCATTTGTCCATTGTTGATATTAGAGCCTGAGCCATTGGTGTTCTGTTCAGGAAATTTTCCCTTGTACCAGTGTGTTAGAAGCTATTTCCCTCTTTTTCTTCTGTAGGAGTCAGTATATCTGGTTTTATGTGGAGGCCCTTGATCCACTTAGACTTGAGCCTTGTTCAAGATTCCATTAGCAACTGACTGAGAAAAATGCAGATACTTACAGCCAACTGTTGGATTGTGGTTGAGAACCAAATATTGAAGAGTTAACCGACAGACTGCAGGAGCAAAAGTGGGTTACATTCTCATAACATCAGTGTCAATTAACTCAGACCTTTTAGAACTCCCAGAGACGAAGCCAAAAACCAAGGGAGATATATGAGCTGGCTCATGGTCCTGGGTACATGTACAACAAAGGATGGCCTTTTATGATGTCAGTGGGAGGGGATGCACTTAATCTGGTGGAAACCTGATGACCAAGTGAAGAGGGTTGGTGGTGGGAGTGAAGTCGAGATGAGTAAGCTGTTGGAAGAATGGAGTGAAGATCTTGGAGAGGGAGGTACCAAGAAGCGGGCAACTTTTGGAATGTAAATAAATAAAATAATTTAACAATAAAAAAGAATAATTGTGCAACAGAAATAAATATTATACTCAGTAAATAAATCTGGTCTTTTTATTGGGTTTAAAGCTAACTTGTAACAGGTAATTTTAATATAAACATAAGTAGTAAATTAATACAGTGCTTGATATCACATAAGAACCCTTATTTATATATTTCTTCAATGGTTAATATATTGATTGAAAGGGGAATTAAGATATCTGAGTCAGAATATGTAAACCAAGTTGGATAGCAGCCATTAGTCAAGAAAATTTAGCTGCAAAGTCTTTTTTTTTTTTTTTATGGACAAGGAGAAAAATCTCTTTTCCTACACTCCAGCACATATTGTATTTGAGTTCCCAGTCATAGAAATGTTTGTTAAACCTGGGGAGAAAAGTACTATTAGAAAACAAAGAAAAAGCTAATAGTAATGAAGAACAATGAAGAATAGAACTTCTTCTACTGCAGTGATTGATTTTAATTGTTGGCAAAGAAAAATATCCAATAGTAATTTTACAGTTATTTAAATTAAACAAACTTATATAATATATTATTCTGTATTTTAAAAAAAAATGAGAGTGGACCCAGGGTGCTGGCTCCCACCCACTTCTACAACATCCAGAGAAACTCTACATCCAGGAGTTCTGACACACCAAGAATCACTGGAGCTCTGATGCACCCAGCATCACAGGTGAGGCCACAACATCTGCCACAACTCATGGAGTATCCTTGACCCCAAGGGTCTAGGGATACAGGGCCCCTCCATCCAGAGGCACAGGCATCTTATGGTTTGCACCTCAGCCCAGAGCAAACCCAGACAGCTGGCTCCAAAACCAAATGTAAGCAATCTTAGCACAAATCCAGGCATATGGAGGATAATAGAAAGTACAATCCAGGACAAGGAGGGAAACTACACCCAAGAAAAAGCAGGAAACTAATCTTCTCACAACAAACCCAAAAGAATAAAACCACACAAATATATTTCTATCTCTAACCACCAAACTAATAGGAAACAACAATTATTGGTCCTTAATACTCTCAACATCGGTGGACTCAATTCACCGATAAAAAGACATAGACTAAGAAGCTAGATATTTAAACAACATCCTGCATTTTGCTTCATACAGGAAATGCACCTCAGCAATGAACACAGACACTACTTAAAATAAAAAGCTGGAAAAATTTTCCAAGCAAATTGTTCCAAGAAACAAGCTGCAGTATCAATTCTAGACTCAATAAAATGTGTTAAAAAAAATTGGAATAAAACTACACAATCATCAAAGGGAAAATACACCCAGAAGACTTTCAATTCTGAATGTCTGTGCCCCAAGTGCAAGAGCACCCACATTTATAAAAGAAAAATTATTGAACCTCAAAGAACAAATTGAACTTCACACAATAACAGTAGGAAACTTTAACACCCCATTCTCACAAAGGGACAGATCATGGAAACAGAAATTAAACAGAGACACAGTGAAACTAACAGAAGTTATAAAACAAATGTCCTTAACAGATTTCTACAGAACATTACATCCTAAAACAAAAGAATATACCTTCTCAGTACCTCATGGTACTTTCTCCAAAACTGACCATATAATCAGACACAAAACAAGCCTAAACCAGTATGAGAAGATTGGAATACATCTATGTATCCTAGCGGATCACCACAGGCTAAAGCTGGTATTAAAAAACAATAGAAATCCCAAATAAGCATTGAAGACAAACAGCTCTCTACTCACCAATAACTTGGTCATGAAAGAAGTAAAGAAATTAAAGACTTCTTATTTAATGAAAACGAAGGCACAAAATATTCAAACTTATGAGACATAATGAGAGCAGTGCTAAGAGAAAATCTCATAGCTCTTAGTGCCTACATAAATGAAATTTGAGACAGCATACACTAGGAGCTTAACATCACATCTAAAAGTTCTAAAACAAAAAGAAGCAAGTACACTCAAGAAGACTAGACAACAGGAAATAATGAAACTTGGGGCTGTAAACAACCAAGTAGACAAAGAGAACTATACAAAGAATCAATAAAACCAGGAGCTGGGTCTTTGAGAAAATCAACAAGGTAGATAAACTCTTAGCCAGAATAACCAGAGGACACAACAATAGTATACAAATTAACAAAATCAGAAATGAAAAAGCAATATAACAATAAAAACTGGAGAAATTTTAAAAAATTATAAGATGTTAATACAAAAGCCTATAGTCAACAAACCTGGACAATCTAGATCAAATGGATGATTTCCTAGACCTAGACCAGGTACAAAATACAAATCAGGATCCAATAAACCATCTAAACTATCCCATAACCCCCTAAAGAAATAGAAGCAATCATTAAGTCTTCCAACAACAACAATAGAAAGAAAGCTCAGGACCATCGGGTTTTAGTGCAGAATTCCTATCAGACCTTCAAAGAAGACCTAATACCAATACTCTTCAAAATACTCCATAAAATAGAAACAGAAGGAATAGTACCTGATTCATTGTATGAAGCCACAGTTACACTGACACCTAAATCACGCAAAGATCCAACAATGAAAGAGTACTACAGAACAATATCCCTCAGAAATATTAATGCAAACATATTTATTAAAGTCCTTGCAAACTGAATCCAAAAACACATCAAAACAATGATTCACCCTGATCAAGTAGGTTACATCCCTGGTTTGCAAGAATGGTTCAAGATATAGAAATTCATCAACATAATTCACTATATCAATAAACTAAAAAAAATACATGATCTTCTCATTAGATGCTGAAAAGGTTTTGACAAAATACAACACCACTTTAAGTTAAAAATATTGGAATGATCCGGAATTCAAGACGCATACATAAACATAATCAAGGCAATATACAGCAAACCAAATAGCCAACATCAAAATAAATAGAGAGAAACTTGCAGCAATACACTAAAATCGGGGACTAGACAAGGCTGCACACTCCCCCCACTATCTATTCAATTCATTACTCAAAGTTCTTGTCAAGAAATTAGGCAACAAATGTAGGTCGAAGGGATTCAAATTAGAAAGAAGGAAGTGAAGATATCACTATTTGGTGATGATATCTTCTTTATGGTATGCATAAGTGATCCAGAAAAATTCGTGAACAAAATTCTATAGCTGATAAACAACTTTAGTAAAGTGACTGAATATAAAATTAACTCAATCAAATCAGTAGCTTTCCTCTACTCAAAGGACAAGTGGACTGAGAAAGAAATAAGGGAAATGACACCATTCATAAGTCACAAATACAAAATATCATGGTGTGGCTCCAAGCAAACAAATGAAAGATCTGTACGACAAAACCTTCAGTCTCTGAAGAAAGACATCAAAGATCTCAGAAGACGGAAACATCTTTCATGCTCGTGTATCAGCAGTAGGAATATAGTAAAAATGAACATCTTACGAAAAGCAATCTACAGATTCAGTGTGATCCCAATCAGAATTCCAACTCAATTATGCACAGAGAAAAAAAAACAATTCTCAAATTCATCTGGGATAACAACAACAACAACAATAACAACAACAACAACAACAACAACAACAAAACTCAGGATAGCAAAAATCATTCTTAACAATAAAATAACTTCTCGGGGAATCACCATCCCTGATTTCAAGCTATACTATATAGCAATAGTGATTAAAAACTGCTTTGTTTTGATACAAGGACAGGAAGGTAGATCAATGGAATAAAATTGAATACCAAGAAATGAACCAACACACCTAAGGTCATTTGTTCTTTGACAAAGAAGCCAAAACCATCCAGTGAAAAAAAGACAGCATTTTCAATGCCAAAGCAATAGTGCTTGTTCAACTCACAGTCAACAAGTAGAAGACTGCAAATTGACCCATTCTCACTTCCTTGTACAAAGCTGGATCAAGGTCCTCCACAGAAAATCAAATATGCTGAATCTAATAGAAGAGAAAGTGAGGGAAAAAAATCTCAAAAGCGTTAGCACAGGATAATGTTTCCTGAAAACAATACCAATGACTCATGCTCTAAGATTAAGCATTGACAAATGGGACTTCATAAAATTGAAAAACATCTGTAAGACAAAGGAAACTGTCAATAGGACTTAAAACAGCAACCTTAGATTGGGAAAAGGTCTTTACCAACTCTACATCCAATAGAGGGCTAATATCCAAAATATACAAAGAACTCAGTAAGATACCAAAGAAAGAAATACCCCTACAATAAATGTCATACAGAGCTAAACAGAGAATTCTCACCTGAGAAATCTCAAACTGCTAAGAAGCACATAAAGAAATGTTCAACATCCTTTGTTATCAGGGAAATGCAAATCAACATGACCCTGAGATTCCAACTCACACCAGTCTGAATAACTAATATCAAATCCCATGTGACATCTGATGGTGGTGTGGATGTAGAGAAAGAGGAATCCATTGCTGATGTGATTGCAAGCTGGTAGAAACACACTGGAAATCAGTCTGCTGGTTCCTCAGAAAATTTGAGATAGTTCTATCTAAGGACCCAAATATATCACTCTTAGGCATATACCAAAAAGATGCTCCAACATATAACAAGGACACATCCTTTGCTATATTCATAGAAGCTTTATTTATAATAGTCAGAGCTGGAAACAACCCAATGTCCCTCAACAGAGTAATTGATAAATATAAATATATAAATATATATATATATATATATATATATATATATATATATATGGTCCATTTACACAATGGAGTATTAGATGTTAAAAAAAAATCAATAACTTTATGAAATTTACAGGCAAATGGATGGAACTTGAAAATATCATCTTGAGTGAGGTAACCCAGTCACAAAAGAACTCACATAATATATACTCAGTGATAAATACATATTAGCCAAAAAAGTCTCGAAATATGGATAAATACAATGCATAGAGCGTGTGAAACCCAAGAAGAAGTAAGACCTCTACATGTTCTGTGTAGATCCTACAGTTCTACTCAGAAGGGGGAGTTAGCCACTAGAAAGTCACAGATGCCAGGAACCCAAGAATTTCCCAAGACCAGAAATACCCAATAAAGGTGAAATAGGACTTGGAGAGACCACACCCAGCGCATAGGCACAGCCTCAAGATGAGGGATGGGTCACCCACCCACCTCAGAAATATTAATCCAGAAAGGAAATACATGGACAAAGAGTGGATCAGGGTCTGAAGGAAAAGCCATCCAGAGACTGCCCCACCCAGGGACTATCCCATTTGTAGACACCAAATCCTGACACTATTGCTGATGCCACTAAGAGCTTGCTAAGAGCATTCTGGTTTAGCCATCCCCTGAGAGACTCTGCCAGAGCCTGACCAATACAGATAGGAATGTATGCAGCTGAATATTGGATTGAGAATGATGATCCCAATGTTTGATTAGGCAGGGACTGAATTAGCCGAAGGGGTTTACAACATCACAGTAAAGACAACAATATTAATCAACCATACACCCCAAAGCTCCCAGGGACTAAACCACCAACCAAAGAGTAAATATGGGAGTACACATGGCTCCAGCTGCATATGAAGAAGAGGGTGGCCTTATCTGGGAGTGGAGCCCGTTGGTCCTGTGAAGGCTGGATGACCCAGTGTAGGCAAAGGATCTGGCACTAAGATGGGAGTAGGTAGGCATGTAGGGTTGCAGCCTCACAGATGCAGGAGTAGGGGAGTGTTGATAGGGGATTTGGGGAGAGGAAACAGGAAGGGGGATAACATTTGAAATATAAATAAATCAAATAACCAATAAAATATGAAAAAATAAAATTAAAAATTATTTAGTTCACATAGTCATAGTTCATTGGCCATGTTTATACATTACTAAATGCAGATTAAAGATTCTTGAGGCATTCTGAGTCATATAAGCAATTTCAAAGTTTTCCCCTCTATGGTATTAAAACATGACTTGGTTTGGAAATAAATAATGTATTATAATAAATTCAATCACATTAAGTGAAACTAATATAAAATTCTTTCAAAATGAGGAAGTCCATGCTAATATAAGTACATAGTTTATAAATATATTACAATGAGAGACATTGCCTAAGCAACAATGGAGAGAAAATTAAATCCTAAACATTATAATACACCAATCAGAAACAAATTATGTGAATGATAAATTAGTATCATATAAATAACAAGTTCACATAAACTATTATTTTTAAGATTAAAAGCTCAGCAGATAAACATTAAATTGTTGATTCAGCTTATCTTAATACTTCTAATGGGAGTGACACTGATATAAGTAAAGTAAGGATAGTATTTAAAAACAACACTGCTAAATTTTTATGTAAATGTACTAAATGCACAATCATAGTGGGAAAATTTTGCATGCACAAGAGAAACTACATTGACAAAATATTCAAAAGTAATATGTAAGATTTTAGAAGCACAGTTAACCAAAAGACCCTAGGAACACTCACCATCATTAGAATACTCTAAAAATACTGTAAAAACTAGATAAGATGGATGAGTGCAGGCTGACAAGAACCGGATGTAGATCTCTCCTGAGAGACACAGCCAGAACATGTCAAATACAGAGGCAAATGCCAGCAGCAAACCACTCAACTGAAAACGGGATCCCAGTTGGAGGAATTAGAGAAAGGGCTGAAGGGGCTTGCAACGCCATAAGAACAACTATGTCAACCAACCAGAGCTTCCAGGGACTAAACCACTACCCAAAGACTCTTTATGGATGGACCCTGGGCTCCAACTTCACATGTAGCAGTGAATAACCTTGTTGGGGCACCAGTGGAAGGGGAAGCCCTTGGTCCTGCCAAGGTTGGACACCCAGTGTAGGGGATTATTGGGGGGTCAGTAATGAGGCGTGGATGGGGAGGGGAACACCAAAATAGAAGGGAAGGGGAGGGGTTAGAGGACTGATGGACAGGAAACCTGGAAAGGGAATAACATTTGAAATATAAATAAGAAATACCCAATTTAATAAAGATGGGGAAAAAAGAAATACCCAATTTAATAAAAATGGAAGAAAAAACTGATTAATGGATCATTTGTAGACTAGTTACCCTACATCTCTACAATTAACTGTCAACTAATGCCAAATAAATTTAAAAGCACATATACTAATTTTTTATTGGATTTTTTTACTTACATTTCAAATGTTATTCCCTTTCCCGGATTCGTGGATATAAACTCCCTATCCTATCCCCCTCTCCTTCTTCTATAAGAGAGTTCCCATCTCAATCCACCCCTTTCCTGCCCCCCCAACATTCCCCTACAGTGGCGGTCCAACCTTGGCAGGACCAAGGGCTTCTTCTTCCATTGTTGCCCAACAAGGCCATCCTCTGCTACATATGGAGCTGGAACCATGGGTCAGTCCATGTATAGTCTTTGGGGAGTGATTTAGTCCCTGGAAGCTCTGGTTGGTTGGCATTGTTGTTCATATGGGGTCTCAAGCCCCTTCAGCTCTTTCGTTCCTTTCTCTAATTCCTTCAACAGGGTCTCGTTCTCAGTTCAGTGGTTTGCTGCTGGCATTTGCCTCTGTATTTGAAATGCTCTGGCTGTGTCTCTCAGGAGACATCTATATCCATTTCCTGTCAGCATGCACTTCTTAGTTTCATCAATCTTATCTAGTTTTGGCCACATGTGGGGCAGGCTCTGAATGGCTATTCCTTTAGTCTCTGCTCCAAACCTGCCTCCATATATCCCCTCCTATGAATATTTTTGTTCCCCCTTTTATGAAGGAGTGAAGCATCCACATTTTGGTCATCCTTCATCTTGAGCTTCACGTGGTCTGTGGATTGTATCTTCGGTAATTCAAGCTTTTGAGCTAATATACCCAGGTCATATATCCAGTCTCATTTTATGTTTCAAAAACTCCACAGCTGAGAGCTCATAAAATGGTCCAGTAGTTCAATTTGCTTGTCCCCAATGTCACCAGAGTTATGTGCCTAGGACACACATGGTAGAAGGAAAGAATCTATAAATCTATCCCTAAAAATTGTTTCTTAACCTCCATATGTGTTCTTTGACATACATGAGAGTATTCGCAGGTATATGGCATGTGACACACACACACAAATAAATAAAATAAAATCCCATAAGTATTTATTTTTGAATTTTGAGTCAGGATATCATTGTGTCCTCCTGGCTGTCCTTAAATTCACTGTGAAGACAAGGCTGGCTTGAACTAACAGAGATCTATCTGCCTCTGCTTCCTGAGTACTGAGATTAAAGGCATGCATAATCGAGCCAGATAAATTGTTTTAAAAAGAAAAATCTCTCTACCTTTATCTTTTAGGAAAACAAGTGGAATTTGTAAAGTCCCATTCTGATTCTTGGAAAAAGGAACTTGTGACTGATGTACCAAAGAAAACAGCAATGCCATTTGTGGAAACATCATGCCAAACTGCCAACGGCTAGAAGTGAACCAGTACTCACTCAACAATTACACTATTGATTCATAACTCAAGTTACCATCATGAACAAAAATGTGCTCAGACACAATCCTTCTGGTTTCCATCTGTGCCCTGGAGCTGGCCATGTGCTACAACCACCTGAAACCCAATTCTGCCCAGATAGAACTGGTCTCACAGGAGTGCTAATACACCTAAGATCACAGGTGAGACCACCACTACTGCCTCAATACCAGGACCAAGTGGGCCACACCTGAAGCCCACAGGAACCAGGAACTAAGAACCATGGAACAGCCAGTGACACAATCCTTCCAGTTTTCATCTCCACACAGGAGCTAAACCTGCCCTACAGGTAACCACACCCCGATCACACCCAGAGAGAACTGATCTCCCAGGAGTGTGGAAAACCTAAGATCACAGGCCCACAGGCCCACAGGCCCACAGGAGAGACAAGCTCCATTCAGCGACAGCAAGACTAACTAACAGAAGAGAAAACCAGATGGTGAGGGGCAAGCGCAAGAAACTAAGCAACAGAAAACAGGACTACATGGCATTATCAGAACTTAGATCTCCCACCACAGCAAATCATGGATACCACAACACACCAGAAAAGCAAAATAATGATTTAAAATACCATCTCACGGTGATGATAGAGTACTTTAAGAAGTACATAAACAGCTCCCTTAAGGAAATACAGGAGAATGCAGGTAAACTGGTAGAAGCCCTTTAATAGGGAACACTAAGTCCTTAAAGAAACACAGGAAACAGGAGAAGAGAAATTCTCAAATTCATTTGGAATGACAAAAATCCCAGGATAAGCAAAACAGGTCTCAATTATATGAGAACTTCTGGGAGAATCACTGTATCTCACCTCAAGCTCTACTACAGGGTGAAAGTGATTAAAAACCACATAGTATTGGTACAGAGACAGACAAGTAAATCAATGGAATAGAACTGAAGGCCCAGAAATGAACCCACACACCTCTGGTCACTCAATCTTTGACAAAGAAGCTAAAAACACCCACTGGAAAAGGGACAGCATATTCAACAAAATGCAGGCTCGAGTAGAGGACAGTATGTTGAAGATGGCAAATTCTCCCATTCTTCTCTTCTTGAACAAAGCTCAAGTCCAAGTGGATTAAAAACCTGCACAGAAAACCAGAGACACTGAATCTATTAGAAGGAAAATTGGGAAAGATACTCTAACACATCAGCACAGGGGGCATTTCCTTAACCAAACACCAATGGCTAAGGTTCTAAGATAAACTATTGGTAAATGGGATCTCATAAAACTGAAAAGCTTCTGTAAGACAAAGAATAGTGTCATCAGGACAAATGGCAACCTATAGATTGGTAACAGATCTTTACCAATCCTACATCTAATAGAATGTTAATATCCAATATATGCAAAGAACTCAAGAAGTTAGACACCAGAGAACAAATAGCCCTATTAAAAAGGGGGTGCACGTTGAAGGAATCAGAGAAAGAACTGGAAGAGATTGAAGGGGCTCAAGACCCCATATGAACAACAATGCCAAGCAACCAGAGCTTCAGGGACTAAGCCACCACCCAAAGACTACCATGGACTGACCCTGGACTCTGACCTCATAGGTAGCAATGAATATCTAGTAAGAGCACCAGTGGAAGGGGAAGCCCTTGGTCCTAATAAGACTGAACCCCCCAGAGAACGTGATTGTTGGGGGGAGGGTGGAAAGGGGGGGAGGATGGGGAGGGGAACACCCATAAAGAAGGGGAGGGGGAGGGGTTAGGAGGATGTTGGCCCGGAAACCGGGAAAGGGAATAACACTCGAAATGTAAATAAGAAATACTCAAGTTAATAAAAAAAATTTAAAAAAAGAAGTATTTACCTGTAAAAAAAATAAATAAAAAGGGGGTGCAGAGCTAATCAAAGAATTCTCAACTGACAAATCTCAAGTGGCCAAGAAGAACATAAGAAATGTTGAACTTATTTATAATAGCCACAAGCTGGGAAGAACCCAGATATCCCTGAACAGAAGAACAGATTCAGAAAATGTAGTACATTTACACAATGGAGTACTACTCAGCTGTTAAAAACAATAACTACATGAAATTCTTAGGCAAATGAATGGAACTAGAAAGTATCATTCTGAGTGAGGTAACCTAATCACAAACAAACAAATAAAAAACCCACACATGGTATGTACTCACTGATAAGAGAATATTAGTCCAAAAGTTCAGATTACCCAAGATACATTCCACAGACAACATGAAGCTCAAGAAGAAGGACAACCAAAGTGCAGATGCTTCAGTCCTTCTTAGAAAGAGTAACAAAAATATTAACAGGAGGAAATATGGAGACAAAGCTTGGAGCAGAGACTGAAGGAAAGGGGCATGCAAAGACTCCCCCACATGGGGATCCAGCCCATATCCACATAATCACCAAACCCAGACAATATAACCCAGACAATCTTGCTAAGAACAAGTAGTGCATTCTGACAGGAGCCTGATATAGCTGTCTCCTGAGAGGCTCTTCCAGAGCATGACAAATCCAGAAGCAAAATGCTTGCAACCAAGCATTGAACTGAGAATGACGTCCCCAATGGAGGAGTTAGAGAAAAGATTGAAGGAACTGAAGGGGATTGCAACCTCGTAAGAACAACAATACCAACCAACCAGAGCTCCGAGGGACTAAACCTCTACCCAGAATACTCATGGACAGATCTATGGCTCCAACTGCATATGTAGCAGAGGATGGCCTTGTTGGACATCAACTGGAGGAGATGTCCTTGGTCCTGACAAGGCTAGATGCCCCAGTGTAGGAGAATGTCAGGGCAGGGAGGTGGGCAGTGGTGGGTGACTGAATGGGGGAACACCCTCATGAAGCAGGGGGAGAGAGAGGGGATAAGGGATTTATGGATGGGATACCAGGAAAGGAAATGACTTTTGAAATGTAAATATAAAGATACCTAATAAAAAAAAGAAAAAAAGAAAGAAATGTTGAACATCCTTAGTCATCAGGCAAATGCAAATCAAAACAACCCTGAAATTTTACCTCATACCTGTCAGAAAGGCTAAGTTCATAGACTCAGGTGACATCAGATGCTGGAGAGGATGTGGTACAATCACTCTGGAAATCAGTCTGGTAGCTGCTCATTAAATTGGACATAGTACTACCAGAGGACCTAGCTATTTCTCTCCTGTGCATATACCCAAAAGAGGTTCCAACATATAAAAGGCCACATGTTCCATTAAGTTCATAACAGTTTTTTGTATAATAACCATAACCTGGAAAAAACCCAGGTGTCGCTCTACAGAGGAATGGATACAGAAAAGATAGTACATTTACACAATGGAGTACTACTGAGCTATTAAAAACAATGACTTCATGAAATTTGCAAGCAAATGGATGGAACTAAAAAATATCCTGAGTGTGGTAACCCAGTCATAAAAGGATACACCTCGTATGTAGTCACTGAAAAGTGGATATAAGAAAAAAGTTCGTAATACGTATGATACAACTTACAGACCATACGAAGATCACGAAGAAGAAAGCCCAAAGTGTGGATGCTTCAGTCCTACTTAGGAAGGTGAACAAAATAATCACTTAGAGAGTGGTTGGGACTTGGAAATAAGAATGGAGGAAGAGAGGAAAAATGGGTTGCAGGATCAGATATGGGAGGAAATGGGGGAGATGTAGAGAGGGTCAGGAAATTTCAATTTCCTGAGAGAGGTATGTAGCAATATCAGATGGGAAACTGGGGGAAGCCAACTGAAATTTCCAGATGCCAGGAAAGCAAGAGCCTCCCACGACTCAATGGGGATGGCATTATCAGAAATATCCAACAATGGTGAGAGAGAACTTGTAGAGACCATGGTGAAAGGTTAGGCATGGCCCCTGGTTGAGGGATAGGCCACCCATCATGCCAAAAATTATGAACCAGAATTTTTCCTGTCTAAAGAAATTCACAACAAAGGGTCAAGCAGAGCCTGAAGGAATGGCCATCCAGTAACTGTCCCCACCTGGGAAATCCATCCCATATGCAGCCACCAAACTCTGTCACTATTGCTGATGCCATGACCAACAATCATATAGGTGACTCCTGAGAGGTTCAATCAGAGCCTTTACTGAAACAGATGAGATGTTTGTGCCTAATCATCAGACTTAGCACAGGAACCCCAATGGAGGAGTTAGGAAAAGGACTGAGGCAGTTGAAGGGGTTTGCAACCCCATACGAAGAACAACAATATCAACCAACCAGAACCCATAGAATTCCCAGGGACTATGCCACCAAACAATGAATACACATAGAAGGACCCATGGCTCCAGCTGAATATATACAGAGGATAGATAGCCTTATCTGGCATCAATGGGAGGAGAGACACTTGGTCCTTTGAAGGCTTGATGCACAGACTAGGGGATACTAGCAAGATGAGACAGGTGTACATGGGTGTGTGGGAGAGCTCTCTCATAGAAACAAGGTAGAAGGAGGATAGCATGCAGAGGGGAATCCAGAAAGAGGTATAACATGTGAAATATCAATAAAACAATAACCAATAAAAAATTGAAAACAAAGAAACAAACAAAAACTATGCTCATGGAACAATAATATAAATAGTGGTAAATAAAACAATGTTTCCCGGATGAAATACTGAAGGATATTTATGCACAAAAGATTGTGTGTATATCTAGAAATGAGATTGTGTGAACATTTTAAGCAATATTTATGAGATAGGGATATCCATATGGCTTACTTAGAGCCCTAGTACTTGCCACCAAATCTAAGTACTTGAGTTAGACCTCCAGGACCTATAGAGTAGTGGGAAAAAGTCTGTTCCCCAAAATTGTTTTTGCTAGTTCCACATACATACTGTGAAGTACCATTGTACCTCAAAATCAATAAATGAAAAATAGGTGTTCAAAATATTTACAAGCCAGAAGGCTTCATATTTAGAAAGCTAAACATTAGTAGTAATTAGAATATCTCCCACAATTTTGATGACATAACGATTATTAAATAGTGTAATAAGATTTAAAACAGTGATATAAGTATAACATATCTATAACAGTATATAGCAAAAGTGCCATAATTATGATAATAATGCAGAGAACTATGTTTATTATGGATTAAAAGCAATGTCCGTATATCTGTTGTGAAAATGCTAAACATAATAATGAAAGCATTACTAGAAAATGAAGTGAAGGCAACAAAAATTCCACAGATAATAAACAAATACATATTTACCATCATATATTGTACTAAGTAATTCTAGTAGTATGCGTGGAAGACTGACTAAATTATGCAGAAAATAAATGCAATATGAAAAAGACTAGACAAGAATAAGTACAAAGTTGAATAATTCAGCGGTTACATAACTCACTCAGTCATTCGTTAATGTTCTCTTCATAGCCAGATGGAATCGTGCTTGACTATACTTAAAGCACGAAGAAAGTTGGGACTGCATAGCCACATAGTGAGACTGTATCAACAAACAAGAAAAAAAGGAATCACCCTTAAAGTAAGCCATCAGTCTTTGAAATTGTTTTAGGAAATTTCATCCAAGTACTGAAAAGCAAACACGTGAATTTAACATAAATTCTGCCAAAAAGCTAAAGAGAAGTTATCAATCTCAATTATTCTTATTGGACACAGAAAATATTGTTATTAATACTTGATTGCAGTAAAGAAAAAATATTGGCTTGTTATATTTATAAATCTTGATGCAGTCTCATAAACAAATTAACAAATTAATTGATCAATACATTTAAAAGGAGCATTATATTTCAATTGGATTTCTAAAGGGAACACGAGTCAGTTTAATAGCAATGAATGAGCATTAACATAATTTATGACATGAAACAATAGAAAGTTAAACTAATGGAGCCATCTCAAAGCATAGACAGCATTTATTAAGCTGAGTTCAATGTATATCAATAATTATAAAGAAGAAACTGAAACATAGCAGGAAATTCTCTCGACTGAGCAAGGGATTTAACGAGGCATCTGAAGGAAACATTTATACTAATTACTTTTCTTTGTTTTTCTTTCATACTTGATAGCATTTTGAATTCTTCTGCTAAATGCATTTATATCATTTTTTCTTATATTTTTATTAACTTTTATGCATTTAAAGGAGCATAAATAGGTACATTGAAATCTACAAATTAAAATGGATGTAGTTCAGTATTTTATCATTTTAACATACTTCCTTGAAAAACAAGAACTACAAGCTACGACAGCTCAACACTCTAACCCAAGCACGTGTGCAGTGGACAGCAGAGTTATTGCAATGAATTTCATTCTATACAGAGAATACTGTGTAGAATTCTCTGAATTCCTATTGTTTACATAGAGTTCTGAGGCAGGAAAGGCCATATAGCATGTCCCTGCTTCACAAATCCAATAAACCATTGTTCAACCCACTCTCCCCAATTAACAGGTGTTGAATCTTATCAGACCACTATTGAATAAAGTTGGACTTCAAAAAGAGAAACACAGTAAAGCCTATGCACTCATGGGAATTAAAGAGCTCTTTATTAAGCTCGATTTCTGGATCAGGGAAGAAATAAAGAATGAAAGGAAAGATTTTCTCATAAAAATAAAGGCACAACATACCCAAATGTATGGAACACAATGAAAGTAGTGCTAAAAAGAAAGTTCATAGCTCTGTGTCCCCCTAAAGAAATTAGAGTTTTCGTACCAGCAATTTCAAGTACACTTGAAAACTCTATAAAATAAAAGCAAGTACACCAAAAAAGAGTAAAAGGCCAGAAACAATAAAAATGTGACTAAAATCAATCATTAGAAACAAAGAAAACAATAGAAAAATCAAAGAAACCAAGAGCTGGTTCTTTAGGAATATCAATAAGGTAGGCAAGCCTTAAACAAACTAAAAAAAGTCAGACAGACAGTATCCAAATAAACAAAATCAGAAACAAAAAGGGACACATGATAACAGACATTGAGGAAACTGAAAGTATCCTTAGGGCTTCCTATAGTCTGTTCTCCACATAATTGGAAAATATTTATGAAATGAACAATTTTTGAGACATATACTACTGAGGTTAAAACATGATCAAGAAAACTATTTAAATAGTCCTATAATTTCTAAAGACATAGAAGCAGTCATCAAAAGTCTCCCAACAACAACAACAACAACTACAACAACAACAACAACAACAAAAAGGCCCAAGACTAGATGGTTTTAATGCAGGATTCTACCAGCCATTCAAAACAGAGCTAATACCAATACTCTTAAAACTAGTCCACAAAATATAAAGAGAATAAACACTGCCAAACTCATTCTATGAGGCCACAATCACCGTGATACCTCAACTGGACAAAGATTCAATAAAGAAACAGAACTTTAAAACAATGTCTCTTCTGAACTCTGAAACAAAAATACTCAATAAACCAAATCCAGGAATACATCCAAGACATCATCTCTCATGATCAAGTATGCTTCATCCCCAGGATGCAGGGATGTTTTAATATGTGAAAATCCTTCAATAAAATGTACCATATAAACAAAATGAAAGAAAAAAAAACAAACATTAATCTTATTTGACACAGAAAAACCTTTGATAAAATCCAACACTCCTTCATGTTAAAGCTATTAGAGAAATCATGGATGGAAGGCACATACCTAAACATAATTAAAGCAATGGAGCACAAGCCAAAAGCCAACATCAAACTTAATGGAGAGAAACTTAAAGCAATTCCACTAATCTCAAAGACAAAACTAGGCTGCCCATTCTGTCCCTATCTATTCAATATAGAACTTGAAATTCTAGCCAGAGCAATTAGACAACTAGAGGAGATCACAGGAATAAAAACTGGAGAGGAAGAAGTCAAAGTTAAGCAATTTTTGTGGATGATATGGTAGTATAAAAATAAGTGACCACCAAAATGTAACTACTCAAGTCCTACGGCTGTTAATCAGCTTCAGGAAAGTGGCTGCGTACAAAATTAACCCAAAGAAATCAATAGCCCTCTTTTATAAAAATGGTAAATGACCCAAGAAAGAGATTATGAAAAGACCACCCTTTATAATGGGCAGGAATAATATAAAATATCTTAATACAACTCTAACCATGCAAGACAAAGATCTGTATGATAAATACTAGAAGTCCCTGAAGTAAGAGATTGAAGAAGAGATCAGAAGATGGAAAGACCTCCCATGCTCATGGATAGGTAGGATTAACATAGTGAAAATGGCCATCAAAATAAGTACAAATATTTTTATAGATCATGATATGTAATTTCATATGGAAGACTTCAACTTCATATGAAAAACAAAAACAAAGAAAACAAACAAAAAACAAAACAGGAGAGCCAAAACAATCCTGTGCAATAAAAGAACTTCATGAGGGATCACAATCCCTGACCTCAAGCTGTTCTACAAAGCAGTGGTGATAAAAAAAATACAAACAAATGGAAAAACTTGTATGGTTTTGGTACAGAGACAGACACATTGATCCATAGAATTGAATTGAAGACCCAGAAATAAACCCAAAGACCTATGGACACTTGATTTTTGGTAAAGAAGCAAAAACAATACAATGGAAAAGGTAAGCATATTCAATAAATCATGCTGGTTTCATTGGATGTCTACATGTAGAAGAATGTGATCATATCCATGTTCATCACCCGGCACAAAACACAAGTTCAAGTGGATAAAATACCTAAACATAACACCAGATACACTAAATCTCAGAGATGAGAAGGTTAGAAATATCCTTGAATGCATTAGTTACAGGACATGGAACAGAAACTGAGGATGCTTGAACAGAATATTGATGTCTCAAGATCTAAGATCAACAATTGACAAGTGGGACCTCATGAAGCTACAAAGTTTCTTTAAGACATAGGACACTGTCAATAGGACAAAATAGCAGCCTCCACATTGGGCAAGGATCTTCACCAACCCTACATCTGGCAGAGGGCTAGTATCCAATATTTACAAAGAACTTAAAAAGTTAGACACTAACAAGCCAAATAACCCAATTTAAGTATGGGGTTCAGAACTAAACAGAATTCTCAATAGAGGTACCTCAAATGGCCATGACTTCACCTAAATAAATGCTCAAAGTATTTCGATATCAGGAAAATGCAGATCAAAACAAGTGAGGTTCTATCTCACACCTATGAGAATGGCTAAGATCAAAAACTCAAGAAATACTAGATGTTTGTGAGGACGTGGAGCAATAGAAACACTTCTTTATTGCTAGTGGGAGTGTAAATTTACACAACCTTTTTGGAAATCAATTTGGCATTTTCTCAGAAAACTGAATAGTTCTATCTCAAGACTCAGTAATATGACTACTGCACCCATCATCCCTCAGAGACTTGCACAACTATGTTTTTAGGAGCCTAATTCATAATAGCCAGAAACTGGAAACAACCTAAATATTTCTCAACTGACAAATGGAAAAAGAATACGAAGTTCATTTACACAAAAGAATACTGTTCAGCTGTAAAAAAAAAAACAAAGGAATTATGAATTTTGCAGGCAAATGAATGGAACTTGAGAATGTCATCCTGACTTAGGTAACACAGTCCCAAAAGGTCACACATGGTATGTACTCATTTATAAGTAGATATTAGCCATAAAATACAGGTATCATGTTGCACTGCACAGATTTAAAGAAACTAAACAAGAAGGAAGACCAAAGCAACAATACTGGAATCTTACTTACAAAGTGGAATAAAATAGTCATTTGAAGAAGATGGAGAAAAAGAACTGGAAGAACAAATAGGGAAATGAATGTTGGTGTAGGATCAGGTACGAGAAAGAACAGTAGAGATGGGTAGATGACCATAAAAATGAATAGAAATCTGCAACTAAAGGGGGTGAAGAGTGGGGAGGCATCTCCAGGTCAGGACAGAGACCTGGGACAAGGGAGTGTCTTAGTTAAGGTTTTTCTGCATGAACACACACATGATCAAGGCAACTCTTATAAGGACAACATTTAATTGGGACTGGCTTACAGTTCAGAGGTTCAGTCCATTATCATCAAGGCAAGAACATGGCAGCATCCACACATGCATGGTGCAGGAGATGCTGAGAGAGCTACATCTCCATCTGGAGGCTGCTAGTGGAAGACTGACTTCCAAGCAGCTAGGGTGAGGGTCTTAAGCCCACAATAACAGCAACCCTCATTTCCAACAAGGCCACACCTCCTAATAGTGCCACTCCCTTGGTCAAGCATATACAAACCATCACAGGAAGGCACCCTAGAACCAGTAGGAGTGATCTTAGCTGTGATTCACCACACTGGGATATGGGACCTGAAGAGGCCACCTCCTGTAGGAACCAGAGCAAAGTGAGACATATAAACCCACCAAGAAAATTTTCAGCCCACAATTTATCCTGTTCACTAGAAATATAAGGGCAGGGGATGTAGCAGAGAATGAAGGAATGGCCAACCAATAAACTGGTCCAAATGCCATGGATAAACATCATTATTAATGATTCTCTGTTATGTTTGCAAACAGGAGCATGTTTTCCTCTGAAAGGCTTCACCCAGCAGTTGACTCAGACAGATACAAATACCAAACTCCATACTTGTGGAATCCTTATGGAAAATAGGAGAAATGATTGCAGGGGCCCAAAGGGGATAGCAACCCCATGGGAAGACCAATAGAGTCATCTAGCTTGGATTCTTAGGGCTCTCACAGACTGAATCACCAAGCGAAGAACATACATGGGCTAGACCTAGACCTTCCAGCACATATATATCAGATATACAGCTTGGTCTTAATGCGGGTCCTAAACAACTAGGGCAGGGTTTATACCAAAAGCTGTTGTTGTATGTGATATGTTCTTCTACCTGGGCTGTCAATTTGTCTCAATAGTGAGGAAGTACCTAGAAACTTGAAAAGCCAGGATAGGGGGATACCCAAGGGAGCCCACACCTTCTCAGAGGAGGAGAGGGGACATAGGGAATGATTTGTAGTTGTGGGTGACCAGGAGATAGACAGTGAGCAGAATGAAAAATAAATAAGGAAAAATAACACAAGTAAATAAACAAATAAATAATTATTAAGATGAAGTTACTCAAAAACTCCTCATATCTCTCATACTTATTCTCCTTTGGTCACATCTTAAGATTAAAAAGTTATGAAACTTTCCTTTGCATGACCAATAGATCAAGAAATCACCACCTTTCCCTGTTAGGTAAGTCAGTGTCATAAGGAGTGAAACCTTGTCAAGAAGGATTCTTAGCTTTTGTTTTATTGTAGACAGTTTTTTTTTTTAATGTCGAAATTGTAACACTTTTTTTGTAGAAAAACTAATTCAACGCATTCAGAATCCAATGTTTGGGAGACATGGAGCAAAGACTTTACAGAAAGGGGAGGGAGTACAATAGCAAAGACTCCCACTTCCTCTTGTATTTCGTACAGTGATGAAGACTGTACAAATTACTGGCATTGATTGATTTAAACAATACCTTCCAATGTCAATTGTAATTGAATCCTTAGAACTCCATTTCATCTTTCTGTATACCTGTCATTTCTAAGTGTTGCGCTAATTCAAGAGAGTAAGATGTTCATATGCTAATTGTCTCGTTTTGTTTTTGTAAGGTGAATTCCTTCCTAAGGTGTGATATACATTATTTAATAGGAGTGAAGTATGTTTCTTGAGCATCCTGCAGAGAGTGCTGAGGAAACAAGCTGAAATTCATGCCCAGTCTATACTAAGAACATGCAAATACAGTAGAGAAATGCCCTCGATCTCACTGGAAGAGACCTGGTAAAATAAAATGGCCACCTAACCTATGACTGCTATTCTGAGAGAAAGGAGTCATAATTGGAGTTCAGCAACAATGCATGTTATTTGAACACTGGCTTTTCAGTGTTAGGAATAGCAAGATCAGCCATTAAAAAAGGAAGGATATATTTCTTAGGCAAATGGTATTATCTATTCCTGATACTACATACATTAACTTTTTAGTCTCTAGAAACAGGTTCTTCATTGTCTGAAGTAATTGCTTATTGAGATCCACAGTGTGTGTCACTGTATCTAATTGGCTATTGAATTTTTTTCCACAGTTATCATTTTTTCTCAGATTATTCATATGAAACATAAATACCTTCAAATTCAGTGCTCATTCTAAAGGATGTATCATACCTCTACCCCAGACTTCCAATTTTCTAATCTTGTTTCTTCCAAGTCCCTGACCTTTCAGACAAACTATTAACAGCTGTCTATGAATCAGAGAACATTTATATCCCTGGCCAAGAAAAATGGCCAATGAAAATGGAAAACAAAATGTACTCAAAATTGTACAAATGGTGAATATTTTCATTTCTTATTGTATTTGTAGAGGCATGGTCACCTCAAACTGACCTATGCAGTATAGTTCTGTTGTGACACTCTGCCTTTGAATGGCATCAACATATCAGGAATTTGCATCAACTTGGAAAAAATGTTTAGTTCTGATGCCAGTGAAATAGCTTAGCAGGTAAAAAGCCCTTCCCATCAAGCCTAAAACCCTGAATTTGTACCCTGACATCCACACAAAGCAAAGAGAAGTTTGCACTTTCAAGTTACCTTTCCATACACACATGTTTCTGTATACACATACCCATATACATGGACCAAGAAACAAATAAATATAATTCAAAATTAATGAAAACCGGGTAAATGAATTCCTCAGTCAACTAATTATACCACATAGGAATGAATGGACAGTAATTAAGAGAAAAACTCAATATAGCAGGGATCAATCACAGATGTTATTGACATGTTCTTAACATGGTTTCAGACATGACCAATATTCTTATGCTGTTTTTCACCTAAGGAGATATCCTTACTGGATTTAGACATCATTCAAATTATTCTGGCTTTGGATCAGATAAAATATACTAAAGACTGAATAATACTCTTTAATACCTGGCTAGAAATGTTGTTTCTTCTAAAACCTACTAGTAGACAGTGTTCTATTTCTCTGTACTTATCACTGTATATGTTTTCTTTGATACTTTCTACATTCTACTTATTTTCTGAAATTGTTAAAATACTTTTTGCACTCTGAAAGATTTTAATTCCATGTGTTCTAATCTTGGAGTTGTTTATTATGTTTAGACTTTTGATACTGCAGAAATATGAAAAATCTATTTGAATGTTCCAGGAGTGAAGAAAGAATAAAGTCGTGACTATGGATATGCCATTATCTTTTCACAGACATGAAGGCTTGACTAGGTATCACACATCAGGCTATTTTTTAATTGGTAGAAATCTTTATAATTGATAGAAATTGAAGCTATAGTTACTTACATTTGTACAGAATTTATATTGATACAGCTTTAAGTTTACATCAGACTATTTTAACAATGACATAAAGTGATATATCATGATACCAGCTTTTAATATAATGGTGGTAGTAGGAAAGGATGCATTAAACAATGAAGGATGGAAACTGTCATTCAATTCACATGTTCTGTAGTCCAAGTACCATGAGAAGTGATATCCTTTCCTGAAGGAAGAAGAACAAAGGAAGTTGAGATCTTGCAGTGGATACACATTAAAACATGCCCTGGTGGAACTCAGTGTTGTATAGAGTTCTATAACAATCCCAAAATGAGAAAGTGAACCACTGGAATTGAATTATTCTAGGATCTAATGTTGTCAAACGAATGAATTCCAAATTCATGTAGAAAAATGTGCAGCAGAAAGCAATTATCTGAGAATCAGGGCACAAATATGAGCAAAGAGCTATGCATTCAAGGTCAGTAAACAGGAACAAAAAAGAAAGGTCCAACATCAGACAGAAACTAAATGCTCTGTACTCATGAAAGAATTAGAAAAATGGGCCTCTTAGGCCACAATTCATAGATAAAGTCTGCAAAACTACTCTGGCTTCAAAATGATATATGGTTCTGATTGAAGTGATCTTTGTAGGTGGGATAGCTAGCTCCGTGACTCTTATAATATGTAAATCTCTACAATCAGATGCTTCATATAGAGTCCACCATATCAGCCTTAGTATGAGATAGATTCCAGATTCTAAGCCTTCACATGTGGTAGACATAGTCTTGTGCCCTGATGGGGTTAACATGAAATTTATCCTAGGAGTGTTAGTATGGTCCTTGATATACCACTGGGATTGAACAGTTCATTGCATCATGAAAGAAAGATGTTACAGCTTATTGTTCACCTTGATAACCAAGGGACTATGATACCAACACTGCAACCATATGCAATACCATGTGGAATAAGACGATAGACTTCCACGTGTTCAGTTTTGCCTTTAACCTAAAAGCAATTAAACTAGCTCTGGAAATATCTCAACTGATTCTTTCCCAGGATAGATTTTTCTGAAATATATTTATTGTTAGGTAGAGACATATTGTCCCAGGGAACAATCTTCTTACAACCCCTACCTCCACATTATTGTAACTTTTTATATCTCACTTAAAAGCAGAGTTCATGGTAAACAAGATACTAACTGCTGTGCTGAACAACTGAAGAACCAACCTGCCTCTTTTTTTTATTTAAAAATCATCTTATAGTAAAGGCAAACTGGGTTCATTCATGTTTATGATTCAAGCTCTTTCTCAAGAATTGGGCTATGCTATCCCTGCAACCTTATTTACCAATGGTTCTGTACTGCCTGTTCCAGGAATGGCAATGTCTTTCTTAAAAAAAATGTTTATGACCATCCTGCAACCTTACATTTCTTTCAACCGGTTATATGACCATTGTGAATATCTGTGTTCTGACTACATTGTTAGGTCCACCTTGTAACCATGTCTATGTTTCAGAAAGTCCTTAAGAATAATGTGGTATGTTTATGTTCTACTCCTACTATCCTACTTATTTTGAGCAACAAATCCCCCACTAGGAAACTTTCTACCCCTGACCTGTAAAAAATCATGTCTTCCTCACATCTATACCTTATCAACATTTACTTAGAAGGAGAAAGCCCATGTCCATGGGTGAAAAAAGCTTGCTTTAATTAACTTGCCTTTAATGATTGGGCTTAGTGGTCTTTCATCTCCCATCTTTGGAATTAAAACAATCTTGGGCTTGGGTGGCTACCAAGAATGAAACAATGAAAACATAACCATATCAATGGCTCACATGTAAGCAACTTGGGGTTAGGATGGAAGTATCGTTGATGAGTGCAGACTCCATGAAGGAAAGAGAACAAAACAGAGAGAGAGAGAGAGAGAGAGAGAGAGAGAGAGAGAGAGAGAGAGAGAGAGACAAGAAAACTTTCTTTGTATCTGAAAAATTACATACAAATAAACCCAGATATTAAGACTGAGGCAAATATGGAGTCCTTGAAAAAGCAGAAAATGTCTCACACCAAGAACAAATGAAAACCTTCAGGGAATTATGATCTCACATGATACCAAAATAATATGAAAAAAAACCCTACTCTGAAGAACTCAGCACAGACAAACTGAAGAAGAGAATTAATATCAGCTAATTTTAAGAAAGATAACCTGTTTCAAAAATATGCAGATAAATGAGTTAATCTTACACAGGCTAGGCACAATCACTTAACCTCAAGAAAAGATCATAAGAGCAAGAAAAAAACTATATTCCAGAAAGATTGACTATGTGTTCATTAGGTGAACAAAATGAAGACTAGAAATGGAGGTCTCCATTATCTACATTCAGATGAAGACTGGAGCCCTGGAATAAATGTAAGAAGAGATTGGGAATCAGTTTTGAGAAGGACTCTGATGTATCTTTAGGGAGAAGCGGCATAAAAAGAACCATTGACATGTTCACAGTTAAAAGTCAAAGAAGAGGAAAAATAAACTGAAGAGCATATTTTCAGCAAAATGTATAAAATAGCCATATTTTTGTTTCTTTCTTTATGGAATCAGTAATAACCTGTGGGGGAAAAGTGAAGTAATTGTGTTGTGGGCCCTGACAACAGGTTTGAGGGTGGGGTGTGGAACCACTAAAATTATTCATGTCCTAAGTTTGTCACAGATGACAGTAGAACTTTCTTAAACTGTGTCTCAGTGCCCATTTTTAATTTACAGTATGCATGTGGGTGTGTGGGTATTCATAGACATTATGCTATCTAATCATAACAAAATGTGACATGTTCTAATGGTCTCAGAAAAGATACTAGCAGCAGATTATGAGCAATAAGTAGAAAGTGAGTTAGTGAAGTACAATACATGATATGTTTTGGGATCTATAACATGTTTGTTTTATAACAATGAGAATGAAATGCTAAGAGAAAAGATGTGTGTGTGGGTGGATATGTGTGAATTATGTTACAATTATTAAAAATGTAATTTCTATACAATCTACAGGCTTCTCTAAACTGACAGGTAAAAATGTAGCTGGGATAGAGACTTGGGAAGTCAGAAACTAGATATGAAGATTATTGAGACTGCAAAGAGAAATGAATAATGGTGTAACGCTAGACTTTATAATCAAGTGAATATTGCAGAATATGTATTAACTAAGAACAAATTCATAGTGTTACAAAATGAAACTGGAAAGCCTCTGTAAGGTAAAGGACATAGTCAATAAGACAAATCAGCATCAGACAGATTGGCAAAAAAAATCTTCACTAACCCCACATCTGATAGAGGGCTAATATCCAAAATATATAAAGAACTCAAAAAGCATACCACCAAAAAACCAAACAACCAAATCAAAAAATGGAGTATAGAACTAAACCAAGAAATCAAAATAAAGGAATCTTGAATGTCTGAGAAACACCTAAAGAAATGTTCAAAGTCCTTAGTGATCAGAGAAATCCAAATGAAAAATACCATGAGATTCCACCTTATACCAGTCAGAAAGACTAAGATCAAATCCTCAGGTGACAACACATGTTGGTAAGAATGTGGGGAAAGAGGAACACTCCTCCATTGCTGGTGGAATTGCAAACTGGTGCAAACACTCTGGAAATAAATTTGGAGGTTCCTCAGAAAATTGGAAATAGACCTACCTAAAGGTCCAGGAAAAACACTCTTGGGAATATACCCCAAAGATGCCCCACCATGCCACAGGGGCACCTGTTCCACTATGTTCATAGCAGCCTTATTTGTGATAGCCAGAAGCTGGAACTGACCCAGAGGTCACATGACAGAAGAATGGATACAGAAATGTGATTCATTTATACAATTGAATACTACTCAGCTATTAAGAAGGAGGACATCCTGAGTTTTGCAGGCCAATGGATGGAACTAGAAAATGCTAACCTTAGTAAAGTAAGTCAGATCCAAAAAGACATGCATGGTATGTTCTCATTAGTGGACAGTAGCAAAAAAAGAAGGAGGAGGAGGAGGAGGAGGAGGGGAGGAGGGGAGGAGGAGGGGGAGGAGGGGGGAGGAGGAGGGGAGGAGGAGGGAAGGAAGGAGGAAAAGAAAGGAAAGGAAAGGAAAGGAAAGGAAAGAAAGGAAAGGAAAGGAAAGGAAAGGAAAGGAAAGGAAAGGAAAGGAAAGGAAAGGAAAGAGGAAAGGTACAGAATACCAAAGATACAGACCAGAGAACTCAAAAAGTTCCAGAAGCTGAAGGGCCCTATTGAGGATGCCTCAGTTCCACATTGGTGATGGAAGAAAGTAACCACAAGTGGGGAGGAAGGGAGGGAGAGAGCGAGGGAGGGGAGGAAGGACAGGTGAGGGAAAGTAGATGGAGTTGTGGGGGGAAAGGGGAACATGATTGCGTGGGGAAGAGGACTGAAACCCAGAGGGCCAACGGAAAGAATAAAAACAGGCAACCTAGTGAGGAAGGACATTGGGAAGACACTCTAGAATGTACCAGAGGCCTGGGAAGTGAGAGACTCTCAAGACTCAAAGAGGGGAAGCTAAATTAAAGGCCCTACAGTTGGCATAAGGAACTTAATCAATCCACCTCCAGCAGAAAGATAGAGCATCATGTGAGGGATGGAGTTACTACTATTCCATAGCTAAAACTCTGACCCATAATTCTTCCTGTCTGAAAGAAATGCAGGGATGGAATTGGAGAAGATACTGAGGAAAAGAAGGTCAAGCAACAGGTCCAAAGTGGGTTCCAGCTCAAGGAACTGGCTTGGGAGGCCCCAAGATCTGACACCATTACTGAAGCTATGGGGCATTCACAAAAGGGGACCATGACTGCTCTCCAAAAGGCCCAACAAGCAGCTGAAAGAGTCAGAAGCAGATACGTGCACCAAATCAATGAGCAGAAACTGCTGACCCCACTGCTTGAATTAAGGAAAAACTGGAGGAAGTTAAAGAGGAGGGCAACCCTGTAGGAGGGCCAGCAGTCTCAATTAACCTGAACCCCTGCAATCTCTTAGACACTGGATCACCAACCAGGAAGTATACACCAGCTGAGATGAGGCTTCCAACATATATACAGCAGCAGATTCCCATGCCTGGGTTCAGTCAGAGAAGATGCACTTAACCCTCAAGAGTTAAGGGAATTTAGAGGTCTTCTGGAGTGGGTGTGGTAGAGACATCCTTATGGAGATGGGGAGTGGGGAGTACATGGAGGATGGGAGGAGGTATGAGGTGTGGACCCTTGGTGTTGGACTGGGAAGGGAATAAAATCTGGAGTGTAAAAATAAATACATAAATACATACATGCATGCATTCATACATACATACATGCATACATACATAAAAGTAAATCAAGAAAAGTTTCATTTATCTTTAACTCATGCATTTTTTTAGTTAATTAAATATTGTTTCATCAGTTAATTCATTTGTATTTTCCTTATGATACATATGTATTATGTCCAACAAGGTGTCAGTAAATAAAGTTGTAAAGGTAACCAGTACCATCAGTGAGTGAAAGGCACACTGAACAGCGACACAACCTCCTGGTGTAAAATCTGAATCTCCCTCTCTCTCCTCTCCCTCTCTCTCTCTCTCTCTCTCTCTCTCTCTCTCTCTCTCTCTCTCTCTCTCTCTCTCTCTCTCTCTCTCTCTCTCTGTTTCTCTATCTCTCTAGCTAGCTTGCTTGCTTGTTTGCTTCTTCTTTTTTTGTTCATAACCCAAGGTAATGTAAATAACTTCTAAGTTTGACAACTGACTGATTTTCAAATAGAGTTTAGTAAAACTTCATATTAATTTTGTATCTAAGTTGCTACGTAGAAGAGTAGAAAATTATATAGTGGATTATATTTCTCTGATCCATTCAAAGTCACTTTACTTTGATCTTTTGCAATAAATTAAAGCTTATCTAAAATTTTGATTTAATATATATATATGTACTGTAACTAAATAAAACCATATTTTATAAGTTTATCTATATTTTTGCAAGAAGTAAAATATGATGAAGAAACACCTGTTAGAGTACCTGATTGATAAATTTAGAGAGGAAAGGGGGAATACTTATTCTTGGGTTCATAAAGTCCACACTAGTAATTCATATAAAGTACCCCATATAAACTTGAAGAAAATTTGATACAGAAAGCATAATGTAGTTCTTTTGTACATTCAATTCAGGGATGTTTACGGTGAATAAGGAATACATATTAAAGATGAGAGGAAGAAATTCCTATATTTTAAAGATGTGAAATGGTTCATAGCATTGCTGATAAACAGTGTTCAATAAAACATGCAGATTAGAAATCATTATATGGAAATGTTTATATGTTTGAGAGACACAAGAATAAAATAAAGGTGGTAACCAGGAAATGGTGTGAGCAATAATCCCAAGAGGGAAAACTGTGATATCCAGAAAATGTGATAATTAGGATGCTGAGTCACTTCAAAGTTAAAATTGAAGATTGAACCACACAAAAGTTATTAAATTCAAAACTTATGGCCCTTTACTAACATTATCTCACTCATATTACCCTTATGTATAATTTCCTGTTTGGTTAATTTCACTACTGGTTTTTGGAAATTAACTAATATGAATTAAAATTATATTATTCTTTTTTCCCAAAGACAAGTTTTTGATTGCTTGTTTCTTTATTAAAATAAGATTATAAAAATCTCTATCAGGCAATGGTTCAAGTTCTCTAGTATGTGTGTTCAAGACATACTGTGTAGAAGAATTACATTTTAAATGCAAGGATTCTCCATAGATTATTCATATTTAGAATGTGCAAAGTTCTGAAGAGAATGAACTGGAACTCAAATGACAAAGAGGACTAAAATCAGACGCAGATGACTTCTGCATTAGGACACACACTAAAATGTTTCCTCTGGACATTTCATTTCAATTAAAAGAATCAAACAGGGAAGAAAAAATGTAAAACACATAAAAAAATTTTATTGCCTTCCCTGGACTTTCATTGTTGTTGTTTTGGTTTTGGGGGTTCTGTTTGTTTGTTTGTTGTTTCCTTAAATAATATTTGATGGCAGCACTTAGGATAAACAAAACTTTTTTTTTTCAGTTTAAAATTATTTTTATTACAGGCCTAACAATGAATTTTAATCATTATGTTTATGTATGCAAATATTTGTAGCTCATCTTTCATATAAAATCTATATTTTTTATTATTTAATTTTTTATTATTATTATTATTAACTTGAGTATTTCTTATGGACATTTCGAATTGTTGGACTATTTTGAGGACAGTAAGTGATTTTTAATGCTTAAGAAATGAAATAACACTTTGTTACTTGACAAAGTGTCTTTGCTTCATGAGCAGCCACATTTCACAAGCTCCCTTGTTCTGACCCAGCTTTGTCCTTGTATTCCATGCTGTGTCTCATAGGCACCTTGTGAAGCAAAGAGAAAAGAATAAAGGAAACAGATGCAAATGGAATAGGTCAAAAGGAAGATTTATCAAAAGCAAAAGATAGGGTCTACTGATCACCCATTCTAGTGGGGCTCCTTTTCATCTTCCTTCCGTTTCTCAAATTTCTGACATCAAAAACTGTGTTGGTCCAGTTAAATGCATCTGCTGGTGTGGTGAATTGCAGTATTCTTTAGATTCTTAGGGAACAAAAAAGAAACAAGTATAATGTTTTGAATTAATCAGAAATTTGCTTGGAATTGTTCATTCAGTTCATTAAGAGATTCATTGAGATGGATACAACTATAACCTCTACAAAATTAATGTGTAGATGAAGTTTCAGATAATCATGAAACAAGTAAAATCCACATGTTGCAGATCATGAATGCCTACCTGATAAAGAGCCAGGAATGTCAGGTGTTGAATTTGCAATGAATTAGACATGCCCTTGCGCTCATGCTGCCATTCTAGAGGAAGAGACAAGATAATACATTATATATGAATAATTGTCATGAATAGCCATAAAATAATCACAATGGAAGGGAAAGTTCATTGAAATGTGTAAGGTCTGACACTCAATCCAGGTTTCCTTGTAAGAATTGCACGTAAAATATCAAAATTGGTGAACTTGAAATTGTTTAGATAGACCAGTACTGTGGTGGTTTGAATAAACTTGCCCCAGGGAGTAGCACTGTTAGGAGGTGTGTCCTTGTTGGAGGAAGTGTGTCACTGTAGCAGTTGATTTTGAGATGCTCTTTCTAGTTGCCTAGAAGATAACCTTTCCTGGCAGCATCCAGATCAGGATGCCGAACTCTAGCCTCCTCCAGCACCATGTCCGCATGTATGATGCCATGCTTCCTTTCATGAACCTCCTTTCATGATCCTTCCTTTCATGAACATGTAAACCAGTCCCAATAAAATGTTGCCTTTTATAAGAGCTCTCTTTGCATGATTTCCCATCACAGTAATAGAAACCCTAACTAAGACAAATATCCAGTATGAATCTAATTTTGTATTAGATACAGACAATGAAAGAAATAAGGCAGATTGGAGAGAAGAAAAGTACTTGTGTATGAAACACATCCTTTCATACATAAAATCATTAACTTAACAATACCCACAAAAGAGAAACACATATCCAATTGCTGTTACCAAAAAGGAACAGTGAATGATGCCAGATCCATATCCATTATTATATAAATATGACTAATGATGGAAACTTGACAATTTAATAAAGGCAATTGATTTGTTTTTTAACATTCACAAATTGTAAGAATTTCTTAAATTATTAGATGATTATCATTCACTTTTGTTTCATTGAATTATCCTGTATATTATTAACCTCAGGATATTTCCTCACTATAATACATTTTCAGTCCTATTTCTAAGAATATCATCACAGTAACTTCATATCTTATTTCTCACTAACAAAATGTATACGATGTAATATATACATTATAATTTAAAGCTAGTTTGTTCAGTAGAACCAGATATTGATCACTTAAGAAATGTAAGTGAATATTTTCAGTAATACACACACACACACACACACACACACACACACTTGGAAAATAAGCTCAGAGGTGAGGAGCCCTGGCAGCTTCTACACAGAACCCTCATGGCAATTAACAACTATGTATATCTCCAGTCCTTGGGTATCCAAATTGCTTTTATAGCCTATGCAAGTAGTCTAGAATACACACACACACACATACACACACAAACACACACACACATACATGCAGACTGCCCTCTCACATAATCAATCAATCAATCAATGCCAGATAGATAGGTAGATAGATAGATAGATAGATAGATAGATAGATAGATAGATAGATAGATAGATAGCAACATTCATAAAATTTGCCAAGTACATCACACATCTCTTCAGGGATCACTTAAAATGCTTATGTCTAGACTAGAAAAACCTTCACTTACATAGAAGAAGCTGAAATTGCCAGACATGTCTAGTTAGTCTTGCAAAGTTGTAAGAGGGGAAAACTCAACTCTAGAACCAAATTTTCAATTTGAATAAACTATAAATTGAATTTTTTATTGAACATTCAGAAAATCAGCTACAGAATAAATTTTGTATAACATTCTATACTATTTTTCACATTTTTCCCAAGGTGTACTGGTTTACCTATGAGAAGGCATTCATTTCCGAGGCAATATCCAATCCCTAGTATCCTATACTAATAATTATCAAGTTCATATTTACTATATGCATTAATATCATCATCATCATGTAAATATCTTATGATTCCAAATTTTCTGTAATTTGTAAATATGTTCAATATCTCAGTGATCCAATGAAGATAATGGTGGAAAAAAAGAAATATATTTATGCCATGGCCAGTTAAGGATGTTTGTTAAAAACCTGTTCCTCTGAGTAAGCACTGTATTCCAATCATTTGCTGGACACTCTACCTACCTTCCCCAAATATAGTGACTCATTAAATATGGTTTATAGTAAAAGAAATGCAATAAGGAAGAAAATAAGGACAGCAATTTATAAAAAAAATATAAAAATTAGTTTAACAGTATTCATGAAAAATGCAATCATGGATTTGAGAGAATTAGATATAATTTCTGACACTTAAGTCATACTTTCCAGCTGTGGGCATTCTGTAAAACAAACCATTAAGATCACTGACTGCTTCCAATGTAAAAAGAGCCTAACCTGACTTTAATTAGTGTTCTCTCTCTCTCTCTCTCTCTCTCTCTCTCTCTCTCTCTCTCTCTCTCTCTCTCTCTCCCTTTCTCTCTCTCTCTCTCTCTCTCTGTAATAGAAAAAAATATGGTGTTGAAATAAAATTGACCCAATGAAAACCTCAGAAGGTTTATCAGAAAACATTTGTAGCCACTTTCTGCAGTATACATCTTTCCCATCTTATGAGAACTTTTATATAATAATCAATATATGAATAGATGATTGGGACCATTTCACCTTTTTCCTAGGTAACAAGAAAAATAAATCAATATGTCACAAAATTTCTTTGGTGCTTCTCTCAATTAAAAAGAAAACCAAACACAATTATTCCAAGAACTAAGTCACCAGTCAATACTGTGATAAAGCTGTCTCTAAGGTTAGAAAGTTATGAGTGAGATCTAGCAAGTTTCCAGATTGTATTTATTTATTTCTAAGTTCTAAGTGAGAAAATGTTATAGGTTGTATTGCTATATTCCTCAAATAATATGTATCACAGTGCAGTTTTATATCAAGGAATGAAAGAGTAAGAATAAGTTTATTTGTTACTCATTTCTTCTTTTAAAACATTACATTTATGAAAGATTGTGTTAGATGTTCATCTAGGATGTAAGTTAAAACAAATAAATAACTCAGCATTTGCTACAATCAATTAATGTGTTACATGCATCTGAGGTATTCACTAAAACAAATAAACTTTCTTAAGGAAGCCATTCATTTCTATTAGACCCATGTTTTCTAAACTTAAAAGTAGTATTTGGTTGAAATGCCTCCAGATCTTTTCCCTCATTTAATAGACCATGCATAATGTGCTGACTCAAATTCAGCTTTGATGACAATGCAATTTGATTAACTCTTCATCTGCTCATCCAAACTTCAAATAAACCCTTTTCCTGATTCTGCAGGAAAGCATTCCATGGTGGAAGTCAAATAAATAAGAACCAAAAACCTTTGATAGATTGTTCACATTTGTGCCTGGTAGGAACAAAGTCATCCCTGAATCTCATCCTATTTACAATCAATAATAAACACGTCTTGATTTAAATCACCAAGGCAAGAGATCCTGGTATGTCTATGAGAGTGTTTCCTGTAACTATGGAGGGAAGACCCATTGTGAAAGTGAACAGGAGTTTCCAGGCATGGAATCTTTGAATCAATTAAGAGAATGAAGCAGCTGGGTTTTGTCATTCATCTATCTCTGCTCCTTGACTGTGGATACAATAGGGAGAGATATCTCATGCTCATGGCTATGCTTCTCTGGTCATGAAGGACCAAAACCTCCCAAAATGGCAGTCAAAATAAGACTTTTATTTTTGCTACTTCCTGCTTTCTTTAAATTGCTTTTTGCTACTTAATTGGTCACAGCAACTAGGAAAATGATACAGAGATATAAGATAGATATAGATAAAGGTTACATGAACTGATATTTACCACAAAATAAAGTTAATAAAATAGTATATATTCAACGAACTGCACATCCTTACTTTGTATGCTTTTGTAAATAAAAATTAATCTAGGTGCTACAAGCAATAAAGTTTTTATTCATTGTGATAGATAAGTTTCATTATTAATTTTGGCAGTCAAAATAAGAGCCAATTAGAAGTGAAGTCAATACAATACTGATGTTGATTAATGTGAGTTAGCACTATATTATGTCAAACTTTTGTCTGTAATGTAAAATTATATTTTAATCTAGTGTGTTAGTTCATATATTAAGCCCAGCTTTCAGGAAGCAGAGGCAGATAAATCAAGACCAGCATGATCTACATCATGATTTCCAGGCCAGGCAGAGAGATACGGATATATAGTCAGCATTGTCTCAAAACAAATTATTGTTTCATATTGTAACAGCCTGTTGACAATACTAAATAATAATAATAATAATAATAATAATAATAATAATAATAGTACCAATTGTCATGAAAGTTTAAATGTAAATCATAGATCTGATGCAATTTCTTCAGAACAGATTCTATGGAAACATACAAGTAACTTTGAACAATAAAAACAAAATCACTCTTATAAAATCACTATACTGCAAAGTAAGATTTTCTTATTCCTTATCTTGGCAACTAAGGGATAGAGAGAGAGTTAGAAAACTTAGCTTTGTTGGTCTTACACTATAAATGGCCTTTCTAGTCTTTGCTACTCAGAGAATTATCTCAGAGAATACATCTCAATATTTGATTCCTTCCCAGGATATTCATTGTTGTTCTATTAAGGGAGAAGCCATTAAACTCTGTCTTCACATATTTTTCTTATGGATCATTCTGGAAGATGTGGCATGAATTTTAAGAGGCAGAGAATCGGAGAGTGATGTATCAGAAGGTACACCAAAAATGTTTCACCAACTACACAGGCTTGACATTGGCTGGACAAAGATAACTTTAATGCACATGTCAAAGTGTTCATTAAAAAGCTAGAAGCCAAACAAAGAGCTATAGGCATCCAAAGAAATATGGGAAAGGGAGAGCTGGGCCTTCCCAAGAAAGAGAACACCAATTGGCTGTCAATGCAATCAGCTAGGAAAACATAGACATGAATTCATTATACAGACTGAGCAAGTTATACTTAAGAAAGTATGTGTGTGTGTGTGTGTGTGTGTGTGTGTGTGTGTGTTTGTGTTCAAGTGATAACAATTAGCACAAAAATAGGTTATGATTTTGAAGGACAGTGAAGAGAGGTATATGACAGTGGAAGTAGGGAAGAAAAGGGATAAGTGTTGAGACTATATGATTATCTAAAAAAATATAAAAATAAGAAACAAAAAACATGACAGTCTGATTTTACTTAGTAATATTGAGAAAATACTATTTCAAAGTCATGAATAAATATCTGGAGTTAACTTTGTATTTGTTTTTCTTCTTTGTTTCCATTCTAAAATTTGCATTCTGAAGGATATTCCTTCCCTGGTTTTGGAGGGATATATTTACTGAATTATGTACAAATTATTTCTTTGTATTTCCAAGTTGGCGTTATTTTTCCTGTGTACTGCAGAAAGTCATTTCTTAGAAATCAAAGCTCTCTTGGGATCATTGGCATCACAAAACAGTCTTACAGAAAATATTTTCTTATATTAACTCATGTCTCATAATAATTTATCAAACCTGCAAACATTACATATATAATATATATAATATATATATGGTTAAAAGTAAACTTTTACCCAAACATGTATAGTGATTGTTTTTATTCATACATATATCCATTTTGATACTTTCATTTCTGCATGATAAGTTTTGATGGGAACATACAATTTGAATTGTTTGTGTGCATGAGTATGTATGTGTATGTATGTGCATGTGTGTGTGTGTGTTTGTGTGTGCATGTAGATAAATCTGCATATGTACATATGTACTTTATTGCATTAATGACTTATGCAAAGAAATAACATATTTTTAGTTTCTTGATTTTAGTTTTCTTTTAACTTCCCATTAAGCAAATAAATTAGCTAAGTGCAAAGTAATATTATTAGAGGAACGGTTCCAAGAATGTCTGTGAAATTGCATTTCAATACCTATTAGACATGCTTCTTTTTCTCTATAAACCTCTCTCCATCATTGAAAATGTAATTCTGCAGCATTAAGCAAAGACATGTTTAAAATCCAGCTTGATTTTCAATCACTGAGCTGTGGCTACCTCAGATTAACACTGGAACCCAATTAAGAAGAAGTCAAATACGCTGGCGATTTAAATACTTTCCCTCGTACTTGAAAAGTTTCAGTGGGCACATATAACTGGAATTACATCTGATTTCTGTTTGTAAATGGAAGAGGCTGACCAGGAAAGCCTGGTTCACTAGGCAGAATTGGTCTTTGTAAGAGAGACGGAATAGGAAAGTGCACAAGTAGAAAAGGCCTTTTGAGAATGTTTTTGTGCAAGGAATGTTTGTAAAACAGGAAGAGTCTTTGTTATGGAAGGATACTTGGGACAGAGTTACTCTCTTCGCAGCCTGTAAAACAAATTGCTTGTCTCAGAGACGTTGGCCTGGATCCGGATCCCAAGAGATGTTGGTAGCAGAGATTTCTGATCCTGACACATGTGGATGAGGGGCTGCTTTAAACTAATTATTAGGGGATATCAAACATCCATATTCAAAAATTAAGAATATTAATAAATCCCACAGAAGCAGCAATGGACAGTGAACTGACTGATCTCCAAGGCTGAGGGATACCGTTAAAGTATATGGAGTGAGGATTATACACACCCTGTCAATCACACAGCTGAAGGATTTGGAAATACAGCATATCCTAGGTTATACTCCTCAAATGCACATTACTCCTTGGCTATAACTTTGAGGAAAATGCTATGGAGACAGTGGTACTGGTGGCTAGAATGGAGATGCCACCCAAGTATATTGCATTTATGACACTATTATTACTGTTGAGTAGAAAAAAGCAAGAAAATACTGAGAGATATTTGGGTCTAAGCTTACCTGACCTCTGTTCTATACAATGAGCAATCATGTCTCGAGTCACTAGTCCTGGCTATGTGACATACTGGCAGGCAAATTCATTTTAGTAAATATTTTTGCTATATATTCAAAAGCAGATGATAGACTACCACTGAAATTCAGAAGATAAAGATTATCTAATACCATGGTTATATCATACATGATACTTAGGGGGAAATGGGTAAATATTCCAGGTTTGGTAACTGTATATAACCAGACCTAGTGGGATAGACTTTAGGTGGCTCAAATCTTTCTACTATAAGGTAGCTCTTTGAATATTGTTCTAAGCCACCACCCCAAAATAATGTTTCAGAAAAATTTTCATAATGGCCCAAATTTTTCCAATAATCTATGTTCTATAAGTCTACAATCATTGAGATCTCACAAGGTTGGAAATGTTAATTTTTTTCAAAGTTAATATGGCATTTATAGAAAAGAGACAGGGCATGTATTGATACAAAACACTTTAAAAAAAAAAAAGAAATTCCTTGGTCTAGGGATTCACTTTAAAATGTGCATCTGATATAGATTTACATGGAAGATTGGATTCACTTATGTCCCTTAACGTTATGCTCAAAGGCAAACACTAACCTCATTCAGAGACATGTCAGAAATATATTTTATTATGTCTCAAGTTTTGACAAATAGTTACATGTATACACTGTCCTGTGGTTTTCATGTTCATTCCCCTCTTCCCTTCCTATCACTGTTCTCCTTTCAAACTCTTAATGCAGAATATTCTGCATTCCGAGTGAAGTGCAGAAAACACAGCAGTGATGCGTGGCTAGCCTGCTAACAAAATAAAGACAAGGTTCAGAACACCCAGTTCTGTCTTCTAATAAACACAGATTTAGAGATACCTGTGAGAACAGAGAAGTAAGATAAGAGGTTACATGAAAAAAATACAAACAGCGTCGTCAGAATGGGAGAGGAGGCCCTGATCCTCACACATTAAAACAGTAAATACAAGATTTTTGAAATGTTTTCACCCATAGTGAAAGTAGAAACAGGAAGAATAAAATAACAAACATAGTCTCCCATCTTCAAAGAGAAAATATGACAAAAAGAGAAAGATAGGCATGGCCTGAAGTAAAATAAATGAAGTAGTGATTTAGAAATTGGTAATAACTAGATGTCTTCAGTGTCTTGTTTCACTTCAGAGAAACTCAGGAGGCCTTTTGTTTCCCCAAGGGACTATTGGCACTCGATATTTGATGGGGAAAATAATACAATTTTCATCAGTAATTTACTCACTGCAAAAGTTGCACATGGTCCATTACGTAACCCCCTCCTGCATTAAAGTAAGCAATCCTAATTAAATCTGGTAGGTCACACAGATAAGAAACATAACTTAGGTCTCCATAAAAATATAGGCTCCTCCTCCTCCTCTTTTTTTGTTTGCTTGCTTATGTGAATTAATTACTAAGACAATATTGTTGAACATAATCACACACCTTGGTTGCAAGTCTTAAAGTAATTAAGCTATAACTGAGTTGGAAATTTCCTCCCTTCTGGCTAGCTCTCCTAATACTAAATGTTATTCTACACGATGGTGGGGGTGAAGTGGTATCACTTGGTCTTATGTAGATATGAAAGTTACTAATATAATATTAATCTGCCAGACTAGATATAACAACACGTGCAAATAATATGGGAGAAACCAAATACACTTTAATGAGACTTGAGGTCTATTCTATAAGAGGAAATGCATGACTATTACCACATATTTTTGCCAAAAAATCACAGCTTAAAAGAAAGTAGGTGCTAGCTAGGGAAACTTGCAATTATTGTTGAGTTAAATTGTCAATGCACTAAGATTTTTTTATTCTTTTATTTTATACATTTTTAAATTATTATTATCTTTAATCTTTTTTTTACAGTCCAGACGTTATGACCCTCCCAGTCCACCCTCCCACAACTCCTCATCCAATTCCTCCTCCCCAGTGTCCGATAGGATGTCCTCACACCCTCACACCCCCACAGACCCCTTCAGGGCTCTGCATTCCCTGTGGCCTCAAGACTCTTAAAGATTAGGTGCTTCTTTTCTCATTGAGGCCAGACCCGGCAGTCCTTGCTGTATATGTGTCAAGGGTCCCAGACCAGCTAGTGATGCTTCCTGGTTGGTGATTCAGTATCTGAGAGAACCTGAGGTTCAGGTTTGTTGAGACTGCTGGTCTTCCTATGGGGTCCCCATCCTCAACTTCTTCCAGCCCTTCCCTAAGTCAATCACAGGGGTGCCTGACTTCAGAAGATTGGTTGTGTGTATCTGTTTCTGTCTAATTCAGCTGTTTGTTGGGTCTCTCGAATGGCAGTCATGCCCTCCTAGCCTCCTGTCTCTAAGTACATCATAGCCTCAGTAATAGTGCCAGGCCTTGGCATCTCCACTTGATATGGGTCCCAATTTGGGCCAGTTACTGAAACTTCTTTCCCTCCGTTACTTCTTCATTTTTCTTCCTGAAGTTCTTTTAGATAGGAACACTTATGGGTTAGAGGTTTTGCTTGTGGGATTGAAACTCCATCCCTCTATTTGATGCCTGTCCTGTCTTTCTACTGAAAGAAGATCCTGCAAGTCCCTTCGCCTCACTGGGGGGGGCATTTCATCTAAGGGCCCTCCCTTTGAGTCTTGAGATTCTCTCACATCCTAGGTCTCTGGTACATTTTAGAGGGTCACCCCGCCTCCCAGGTTTTGTATTTCCATTCATTTTGCTGGCCCATGGGGTTTCACTCTTTGTCCCTCAAAATACCTGTTCATGTTCCTCCTTTTCCCTGCTCCTCTGCTCCTCTGCTCCTCTCTTCCACCCAGTTTCGTCCCTCCCTCTGCCCTCTGCTTTTGTCTCTCTCATAAATAGAACTGAAGCTTCCTCACTTGGACCCTCTAGCTTGTTATCCTTGTGTTCTGTGGACTATGTTCTGGGTACTCTGTATTTTTGGCTAATATCTACTTATTAGTGAGTATATACCATACATGTTTTTTGGGGGTGTCTGAGATACCCCACTCAGGGTGATATTTTCTAGTTCCATCATTTACCTGCAAAAGTGATGATGTCCTTGTTCTTAAAAGCTGAATAGTATTTTTGCGGGACTGCGGGCTATGAAAAACTACCCTGATTCCTGGTTGAGATAGGTCGAATTCCCTAGATTCTCTAAGGGACAGCAGGCACATTCTGCCCCTCTCACATAGCTATAGCCCCCACAGACCCTTGTAGAGAGGTTTGAGACACATCAGTCAAGTAGGGCAATGCACCAAGCCCCTCTTGCACAGATAAGGAAGTGGTCACAGGTCACATTGGCTCAAGACAGATCAGTTACTTAGAAGTAGGACTATGTCCCCAAATATTTAGATAAGGTATTTTCAAGCTCTCAGGCCAAACCAATAGGAAGTACCTGCTGCCAGACCCTGATCCATCCTATATTTGAGAATCCTATTCAGAAGGATTAAAGGTGTGCAAGAATGATTCCATTGAGAGCTTCTGCTTTAAGAGAAGTAACACTGCTGCTTGGGGAAGAGATCTACTCTCCCAAAATCACAGCCAGAAGCTCCCCTGCATCCCTTGCCATCTAGTCAGTCCCCTGCTGGCTTAGCCCAGTCAACATCCTGCAGCAGCTACAGAAACAGAGGCAGAGCACTTCCAACTGTGTAGGCAGCAAAAGACATTCATTCCCCTTCTCAGCCCAAGTTCTCTCCCCTCCACCTGAACTATGCATTTAGTCAGATCAGAGATCTCCTTAAAAAGCCTCCAGCAACAGAGGCCCACAGTATTCCATCGTGTAAATGAACCACATTTTCTGTATCCATTCTTCCTTGTGGGACATCTATGTTGTTTCCAGATACTAGCTATCACAAATAAGGTCATTATGAATATAGTGGAGCATGTGTCTTTGTGGCATGGTGAGAAATCTTTTGAGTATGTGCCCAAGAGTGTTCTAACTGGGTCTTCAAGTAGATCTATTTTCAATTTTCTGAGGAACCTCCAAATTGATATCCAGAATGGTTATACCAGCTAACAATCCCATCAAAATGGAGGAATGTTTCTCCTTTTCTGCATTCTCTCCAACATGTGCTGTCACCTGAGTTTTTGATCTTAGTCATTCTGATTGGTGTAACCTGGGATCTCGGGGTCATTTTGATTTGCATTTCTCTGATCACTAAGGGCTTTGAACATTTCTTTAAGTGCTTCTCAGCCATATATATCAAGGAAGAACTCATGGGGCCCTACAAACACATTGTCTAAGTCTCTGACCACTGAATGACTCGGAGAAAGATAGTCATTGCTACTGTCTTCAATCATGTAATCATTAAGGAATGAACTAAGTCCATTGAATAATTGCAAATCCATGTTCACAAACGTGATCATGGTAACAATGGGTCTAAAAAGAAAGAATAAAGGAGAACGAACAACAAGAAGGAACATAAAAGAACAAAAGAAAAAGTGGGGAAGAGCTTCAAACACATGGACACTGGGAAAATTTCGTGAACAGAACACCAGTGGTGTATGCTCTAAGATCAACAATCTATAAATGGGACCTCATAAAATTGAAGAGCTTCTGTAAGGAAAGGACACTGTCAATAGGACAAAACAGCAACCAACACATTGGGAAAAGATCTTTACCAATCCTACATCTGATGAAGGGCTAATATTCAAGATATACAAAGAACTCAAGAAGTTACACTCCAGCGAAACAACCCTATTGAAAAACTGTGGTACAAAGGTAAACAAAGAATTTGCAATTGAGGAATATCAAATGGCCAAGAAACACCTAAAGAAATATTCAACATCCTAATCATCATGAAAATGCAATCAAAACAACCCTGAGATTCCACCTCATACCACTCAGAATGGCTAAGATCAAAAACTCAGGTGACAGCAGATGCTAGAGAGGATGTGGAAAAAAAGGAACACCCTCCATTGTTGGTGGGGATGCCAGCTGGTACAACCACTCTGGAAATCAGTCTGGTTGTCCTTCAGAAAACTGGATATAGTACTACTTGAGGACCCGGCTATACCACTCCTGGGCATACACCCAAAAGACGCTCCAACAAGGACACATGCTCCACTATGTTCATAGCAGCCTTATTTATAATAGCGAGAAGCTGGAAAGAATCCAGATGTTCTCACCATAGGAAAAAATACAGAAAATGGGGTACATTAACACAATGGATTCAGCTACTAAAAACAATGATTTCATGAAATTCTTAGGCAAATGGATGAAATTAGACAATATCCTGAGTGAAGAAATTCAATCATAAAAGAACATACATGGTATGCACTCACTGATAAGTGGATATTAGGCAAAGGGCTCAAAATTCCCATGCTACAATTCACAGACCTCATGAAGTACAAGAATAAGAAAGCCCAAAATGTGGATACTTCAGTCCTTCTTAGAAGGGAGAACAAAATACTCAGAGGAGGAAATATGGAAACTAAGTATGGAATACCTGAGATAAAACTCAAAGATCATATGAAGCTCAAGAAGATGGGACCAACGTGTGGAGGCTTCAGTCTTTCTTAGAAGAGGGAAGTAATTATTCACAGAAGGTAAAAGGTAGGAAGGAATTGGGAGGAAGAAATGAGGGGGAAGGGAAAAGGGGGGAAAGCATCAGGTATACGAGGAAACAGGGATGATGTACAGAGGATCATGAAATTGAACAGAAGTGTGTCGCAATGAGGGATGGGGAACTGGGGTTAGCCAACAGAAAGTCCCAGATACTAGGAAAACAAGAGGTTCCCAGGACCCAACGGAGATGAGATTAGCTAAAATGCCCAAAAAAGAGGTGGAGACCCTGTAGAGACCATTTCCAGAGGTTAGGCGATGCCCCTGCTTGAGGGATGGAGCCAATCACTCATCTCCAAATTTTTCATTGGATGTTTTTTTATTTCCATTTCAAATGTTATTCCCAAAATTTTTAACCCAGAATTGCTCCTGTCTAAAGGAAATACAGGCACAACATGCAGAGCAGAGACTGAAAGAAAGCCCATCCAGACACTGTCTCACTTAGGCATCCATACAGACTCTGAACTCAGACATATTGCTGATGCCAAGAAGTGTTTGCTGACAACAGCCTGATAGAGCTGTCTCCTTGTAAGGTCAGGGTCTTTCATTATATGACTTTTATTTTTTAAATTGTATCATAATTTAATTATATATACATATATATAATCTATTCTTATATTACATGCACTTTTGACATATATTATGGCTTCCAGTTTAAGTTTTCTATGGAATTCCTAAGTGTGAGAATGAGGAAGTTTCAGTGTCTATTTTTGATTCTTGTGCATTTTCTTGGGTTCTTTCTGTTTGCTTCTTTTATCCTATTATGAGGTGCTATTGTTTGTTTTTATCACACGTTAAACAAATTAATGATATTTATATATCTCGTGCATAATATAGTGCTACATTTATTATATTATACTTTCATTCCTTAGAAATGTCCAGTTTTGTTTTCTAAGGGGAGACAAAAGGGTCTAGATCTGGTTTGAGAGGGGATTGTTTTTTTAAACAAATTTAATGTAACGTAAAACAAATTAAGATATTATATTATATTATACATTTATTATATTTAGAAATTCTTAGTTTTCTGGGGAACTAGGTGGGAGGGAGTGAGAGGCAGCAGAGGAGAGAAACGTAGAATATATTGTGTGAGAAAACAAACCATTCTCAATAAAAGAAAAAAATAAAAATTAAACAAAATGTATACTCAAAATCTTATAATGTGACAAAGACATTGTTGCCAGCTTATGGGCCTTTGGAAATTTGTTTAGATACAAAGAACTTTTGACTTTATCAATGTATTCATTTATGGATTGATTCAAAATATGATATTGGGAGATGAGTAGATGTAGGTCCTAGTTGAAGAAAGTATATCAATGGAGATGTGCCCTTAGAATGCTGTTTCTTGTCTCTTGTCCATTTCGTTTACTTTTTCCCAATTACCTTGTGTGAGTGATTTAAGAAACCTGTGTCCCATTGTCATGGTTTAAAGCATTAGGGCAATCAGCTTTCAAGAGTCCTTATTAAAGTTTTGAGCCAAAATAAATCTCTCCTCCTTAGAACTTGATTTTTTAGGTATTTGTCACAGCTCCAAGAATCATGACTACTAGAGACACATTGTTCTCCAAGGGTATCTAAGATATTTATTAGTTTCTCTGTGAACTGCATATATTTCTAGACAATTTGACTAAAGTTTGAGAGCAGTATCTGCACAGAAAATCATTCATCACCCACAATAAAGGAGCTGTGGATGTCAGGTTTGGGGATACATTAGTACAAAAGAAAATTATTACCTCTAAGACCAGTCTATGAAAAGAAATTGCCAGGAGAAACAGTCTTTGACATGGTGCAGCTGAAAGCTAGTCAGCTTCCACTAACAAGAGGTGCCAGAAGGCTCCTAACAGCTTGATGTTTATGTCTTCCTCCTCCAAACAGCCTTATGTGAAGAGGAGTATTTGAAATATGTATAAGTAGGTTCATTTTTATAAACTGCATCCTCATGTCAAGACAAAAGGACAATGCTAATCTTGAAAATTCCTTGACTAAGGACTTCAAATTTAATATTGACACCATTTCTACTAGTCATAATAAAGAACATTGATTCATCTGAATGTCTTTAAACAGACACAATAATGAAGCCATATACCTGAAGCATTTGCTCATTTCTCAGCTTTGTAATGCTCTAAGGCTATTACAGTTGATGTTAATTGTTAACAAAATTTAGTTTTAAGGTCTTACTGTCTTTTGATAATTCAAATTCCTCCTAATTCTACATTACTAAATTTACATTGGCTTTGCACTAAACTTGGATTGGGAAAGTTAGATTTCTACCTTTAACTCCATATAGTGTCCCACCTGATAAGGGTCTTGCTAGAACAAAGAGAAAATCAGGAAAGAGTTCAAGGTGGCTGAGTGTTCTGCAAGGGTGAAGGAGCCACTTTTTCACCCAATAGAGCAGATAAAGGGTCATGATATTTCTATATAAAAATTATGGTTATGTGCCTTCATTGACTTAATGATAACTATGGTCACACTTAACCCTGAGGATGGTGAAAAAGAACTGGAATTTATTCCTTATTGTTATGAAGTCCCAAACATAGTTTGATTACAGAATTTCTTAAAACTGCATAATAAAATTTGACTACACCTTTTCTCAGTAACAACATTAACAATCAAATGTCATGGCTGTATTAGTCAGGTTCACAATAGTCACAGAACTTATGGGTAGTTTCTATATAATAAGGGAATTTGTTGATGACTTATGATCTGTAAGTCCAACTCCCCAACAATGGTCAGCAGTAGCTGTGAATGGAAGTCCAAAGATCTAGCAGTGGTTCAGTTCCACAAGGCAGGCAGCATTAGAAAGAGAACCTTCCTTCTTCCAATGTTCTTATATAGGTGTCCAGCAGAAGGTGTGTCCCAGATAAAGGTGTGTACCATCATGCCTAGATCTGGGACTTACTTTGTGCCAGGTGACCTTGAACTCAGAGATATCTTTGCCTTAGTCTCCTGGAATTCATAGCCACTATGCCTCAAGATCTTCATGCCTAGATCCAAGTTAGAAATTTGTATCTCCCAGCCTCAAGATCAGGATCAAAGTTGAGCCTTCCAATTCTGGATCGTAGCTCATTCCAGACATAGTCAAGTTGACAACCAGGAATAGCCACTACAAACCACCCATCGTCAACTTAACACAAATAATATCTCATGAACACATGAAACAATAACAAGGTCATGAATCCGCCTAACGTGATATAACTATTCCTACAATTGAAAATGCATTTGTAAATTTACGATGAGGCAATGTCCCTTCGGAACCTTCTTTTAGTATCTAAACTTAAATACCAATTGATGTTAAGGAAATTGGAAGAAAGACAACCATGTTCTTAACAAAATAAAACAGAAGCATTCATATTACTTTATAATCCTCATTTCTGCAACTGGTTGTGTGGCCTTAGCTGGTGTTTATAACCACCTTCCTTTACTACCCATTCTGTATTTCCTCCACCTTCTGCAAGCACCTCAGCAGGTCTTGGCTCTTATCCTGGAGGAGTGACCCATACCTTCATTCTTCATGAGTCTGTTTCCTTTGTCATCCTGCTTGGATTAGGCTGTTATAGTTCCCCATTACTCAGAGGACATGGTAGTACTAACAGATGCCCTAAGGGATCTCTGCACTCCAGACATAATCCTTATTACCTCCATTGTGGAAAGGCAGTCCAATTTTCTCATGGTAATCTGGTTCTATCACCCCTCCTAACACTGTTATTCTTTTCTTAGTCTGTTGGTTTAAGGGCATTAAAATCCCAAAATGACCAGCGGGAAGTCTGAGCTTCAAGTTCAATGGAATGTTTGTTGTGGCTCTTGGTAGGAGCACTCCTCCTTCTGGAACCAAACTTCTAGGCCAGCAGAACCTAGAGTCATAGGGACAGGAAGTAAAAATGTTCTTAGAGGGTCACTAGGGGTGATAGTAAGTGGAACTATTCCCTTTACTAGTTCTTGATTCCTGGACCCATGGATCCTGGCTATGGGAGTAACTGTACCATATATCAGACACTGATTCAAAGCATATACTGCCTTCTGAAGAACTTTGCCCCAGCCCTCTATGCTGTTTCTGCCTAATTGGCACTGTAACTGCATTTTCAAAAAGCCATTCCATCTTTCTCTCACAACAGCTGCTTCAGGATGATGGGAAACATGGTAAGACCAGTGGGTTCCATAATCCACGGCCCACTGTTGCACTTCTCTGACTGTGAAATGAGTTCCTTGATCAGATACTTGGGCGATACTGTGTAGAATACCATGATGGCGAATAAGACATTCTGTAAGTCCACAGATGGTGGATTTGGCAGGAGAATTATGTGCAGGAAAGGAAAATCCATAACCAGAATAAGTATCTACTCCAGTAAGAATAAAACATTGTCCTTTCCGTGAAGGAAGTGCCCCAATCTATCAACCTTCCACCAGGGTACTGGCTGGACATGTCGAGGAATGGTACCATATCTGTAACTCAGTGTTCTGTCTCTGCTGTTGCCAGAGTTGGTATTCAGCAGAAGCTGTAGTCAGGACAGCCTTGATGAATGGAAACCTGTGTGGTAGAACCCAAGTAAAACCTCCATCTCAGCTGCCATGGTCACTTTGATCATGTGCCCATTGAGCAATGACAGGGATCGTTGGGGAAAGAGGCTTGCTGTCCACAGAACAAGTCATCTTATCCCCTTGATCACTGAACTCTTCCTCAGCTGAAGTAACCTTTCAGTGAGCGTTTACATGGGACACAAATATCTTGACATTCTTTGCCGATTTGGAGAGATCTAGCCACATAGTTCTTCTTCAGGTGCCTTTCTCACCAATTTTCTAATCATGATCTTTACAAGTCCCTGATCATTCAGCCAATCCTTTGGCTACAACCCATGAATCAGTGAACAATTGTATATCTGGGCATTTCTTCTTCAAAACAAACTGTAATACCAAGTGTACTGCCCAAATTCTGTCCATTGTGAAGATTTTCCTTCACCTGTGTCCTTCAGGCTTGTCCTGGAAAGGGGTTGTAATATTGGAGCTGCCCAATTCTGGGTGGTGCCTGCATAATGTGCAGAGCCCATCAGCAAACCAGGTCCAAGTCTTCTCTTCTTCAGCCCTCATAGGAAATACCCCATGAGGCTATAGGCGCATTCTTGGCAGCAGATGGCATTTTAACAGGAATAGAAACCGTAGGTATTTGAACAACTTCTTCATGTAACTTGTTTGTGCCTTCAGGACCTACTCGGGCCTGATCATGAATATTCCACTTCCATTTGATAATAGACTCCTATTGTGGGTGGCCTACTTTATGACTTGGAGGGTGAGCTCATGATGGCCAGTTTGGGTCACATGGTAACTTGGTGTCCTATTGTCAAATATTCAGTTTTCACTGAATAGCAGGCCAAGAGCTCTTTTTCAAAGGGAGAATAGTTGTCTGCAGATGATGGTAGAGCTTCCGTCCAGAATCCCAAAGGACTCTTCTGTGGTTCATCTACAGGGGCCTGTCTGAGGCTCCAAACATTATTTATATCTGTCACTAACACCCTAAGCACAATTAGATCTGCTCTGTCATGTGGTCCAAGTGGTAGAACAGTCTGCACTGCAGCCTAGATGTGTTGAAGAGCCTTCTTCTCTTCTAGGCCTCACACAAACCTAGCACCTTTCTGAGTCACATGGTAAATGGGTCTGAGTAACACACCCAAGTGAGGAATGTTCTGTCTCCAGAATCCAAATAGACCCATTACTTCTTTGTACTTCTTTGTTGATGGTAGGAGGGGTCGGCTGTAATAACTTACCTTTCACCTTAGAAGGAATATCTTTGGACTCTCCACACCACTGGCCTCCTAAGAATTTCACTGAGGTAGATGGTCCTTAAATTTTGGTTGGATTTATTTCCCATTCTCTGATATGAATATGTGTTACCAATGTCTTACCAACCACTAAAGTGGTTGGTACTTCCTGTTTACTTGGTTCAATCATCATAATGTCATTAATATAGTGCACCAATGTGATATTTTGTCAAAGAGACAAATGATCCAGATCCCTTCTAAGTTATGACACAGTAATGACACAGTTATGACAATAGCTATTTTAAAAATATATGCTTGAAAGAAAGGATGGGGCATAGATCTGGAAGATCTAAGGGAAGGGGTAAATATAAATCAGAATATATACATGGAAAATATTTTTAATTTAAGTGCCTTAAGCAGAAAAGAAATAATATTGTAGCTTAACCTTATTGAGACTGGGATAAATAACAGTCAAAACTATGTGCATCCTAATAATTTTCCCAGAATTTCTGCTTTGGGGTTTCTAATTTCTATTTTATCTGAATGGGAAATGTTCCACCAGCTGGTGTACTTTGTGGATCTTTTCCTAAATCTAAATTCTATGCTCACTGCTACAGGCTCGCATATACAAATCTGTATCTTTACCAAATATTTGTCACCATTCTTTCACTAGCTAACATCTACTCTCATGTAACATTCACTCATAACTATTTCTGACTCCCATCTTAAGTAAATAACAGAAGCTGTAGTAGCCATTGGTGACAATAATTTAAACTTTATTCCTTGCATATAAATGTACAAGTATATGTTGTCACTCTCCAAATGTTGTCCTTCAATTCCAGGGACCAATCATTTTGACATTTGACTTCCATATTTCTCACAAAAACCCACTGTATCTACCTAAAGTAGAAAGAAATAAAATAATCATGTAGGCTAGACATATGGGCCAAACTAGAAGATACTACACAGTGCTATTGCCTTATCTATTAAGTAATATTCTTTTTTATATCTAACCTAACACTAAGAGATGCTAAGAAATAGAGCCTATTTAGGATAACAGAAAAACTTCATAGGTCTGCTAAATAGTTAGAATGATATGATATGTATAAGTATGTCAACACATGTTGAGTGCAATCTGCACACAGAATAGATAATCTCACTCATATCCCACTGCCAACTCAAACAGGCATGGTATGAACAACTATTCTACTGATTTTTCACTTTAAACATTGAGACTTGAGAGATGTTAAAATAATGGCCATCCTTATAATCACTGTTTAAAATTCCCCACTTTAGCACGGGCAGCACAATTTTGCAATACCTAAGGCATTGTAGGGAGAAAACAGTAGGGATGTAAGAGATTATTGGGTTTAATCTCTCATGCTTATAGCAAACTGCATCGTTAAGCTTCTACATAAATCTCTTGGAGGTCATTTTACTAATGGTAAAAATAATATCTCTGCATTGAGCTAAATTTGCCTCTATTTAATTCTTATACATTGTTTTCTAAAAGCAGTCTAGGGGAAAATCATATGAATGTAATTTTCTTTCGGATCACATTAAAATATTTGTTAATGGCTAGCTCTTCTGCTTTGCAACTAACAATCACAAATTCTTTACCTGCCTTTCTGGAGACTGGATATTTCTCAATACCTTCTGAAAATATAGTCCTTAGACGATGATGGTGCTTCCCTGTGTGCTTTAAGCAGCAGATAAAGAATGCTTTTGATCACAAACATGTCACTTATTTTCTTTCTTTTCCTATTGTGGCTGCTCCTGAAAACTGAGGTCTCTTTGCACAAATATTTATTTGTTTGTTTGTTTAATCACTTTACATCCTGATTACATCCACTCTCCTTCCTCTCCTCCAAGTACCACGAGGTGGTGAGAAGAAGGTATATCCTTTTGTCTTAGGATAGAATGTCCTATAAATGTCTCTTAAGTCCATTTGGTTCATAACTTCTGTTAGTCTGTGTATTTCTCTGTTCAATTTCTGTTTCCATGATCGGTCCATTGATGAGAGTGGGGTGTTGAAATCTCCTACTATTATTATGTGAGGTTCAATGTGTGCTTTGAGCTTTAGTAAGGTTTCTTTTATTATGTAGGTGCCCTTGTATTTGGAGCATAGCTATTTATGATTGAGATTCCATCTTGGTGGATTTTTCCTTTGATGAATATTAAATGTCCTTCCTTACTTTTTCTGATGACTTTTGATTGTTAATCAATTTTATTCAATTTTAGAATAGCTACTCCAGCTTGCTTCTTCAGACCATTTGCTTAGAAAGTTGTTTTCCAGCCTTTTACTCTGAGGTAGTGTCTGTCTTTGTCTCTGAGGTGTGTTTCCTGTAGGCAGCAGAATTGTATCCAAATGGTTAATCTGTGTCTTTTTTGGGGGGGAATTGAGTCCATTGATGTTGAGAGATATTAAGGAATAGTGATTGTTGCTTCCTCTTATCTTCATATTGGAGGTGAGTTTATGTTTGTGTGCTGTTCTTTCTTTTGTTGCCAAGACGTTTAGTTTCTTGCTTTTTTCTTATATCTTGCTTCGTTGTTTGGGCTTTACCATTTTTTATCCTTGTATGATTGGATTTGTAGAAAGATATTGTGTAAATTTGGTTTTGTCATGGAATATCTTCATTTCTCCATCTATGTTAATTGAGAGTTTTGCTGGATACAGTAACCTGGGTTGGCATTTGTGTTCTCTTAGGGTCTGTATGACATCTGTCCAGGATCTGCTGACTTTCATAGTCTCTGGTGAGAAGTCTGGTATAATTCTGATAGGTCTGCCTTTATATGTTACTTGACTTTTTCCCTTACTGTTTTTAATATTCTTTATTTGTTTTGTGCATTTGGTGTTTTGACGATTATGTGACGGGAGGAGTTACTTTTCTGGTCCAATCTGTTTGGAGTTTTGTAGGCTTCTTGTGTGTTTATGGGCATCTCTTTCTTTAGGCTAGGAAAGTTTTCTTCTATGATTTTGTTTAAAATATTTACTGGTACTTTGAGTTGGGGTCTTCACTCTCTTCTATGCCTATTATCCTTAGGTTTGGTCTTCTTATTGTGTCCTGGAATTCCTGTATCTTTTTTCCTGGATTTTCCTGTATGGGCTGTAGCTTTTTCCATTTTCCATTATCTTTGACAGTTGTGTCAACGTTTTCTATGGAATCTTATGCCCCTGAGATTCTCTCTTCTATCTCTTGTATTCTGTTGGTGATGTTCGCATCTGTTGACTCCTGTCTCTTCCCTAGATTCTATCCCCAATGTTCTCTCCCTTTTTGCTTTCTTTATTGTTTCTATTTCAGGATTGCTCACACTTCTGTGCAATCAGCTCTCTCTCCCATGGTGTTTGGGAGCAGGGAGCTGTGAGTACCTGAGATTTTGATACAATGTTTAGGATGTTGTCTTCTGTACCAATGAATGTTCCCCAATTTCTCTTCTATTATATTTAGTACATCTTGTTTTATTTTGAGGTCCTTATTCCTCTTGGACATGAGTTTTATGAGCATGGTAAATATTCATCTATTTGCATTCCTCTACATGCAGACATCCAATTAGAAAAGCATCATTCGTTGAAGATACTTTCTTTCTTTTTTTTTTCTTTGTAGTGTTTTGGCTTTGAATTAAAAAATCAAGTAATTATAGGTTTGTGAGTTTATTTCTGAGTCTTTCATTCCATTGGTCAATCTGTTCTTATTCCAATACCATACAGTTTTTATTACTATTTCTCTGCAGTATAGCTTGAAATCAGTCATATTGTAGAAGATCTTTTATAGAACTAGTTTGTTTTCACTAATATGAATTTTTATGTCTTCATATGAAGTTGAGAATTGATATTTCAAAGCTTATAAAAATATTGTTGGAATTTTGATAGGAATTCAATTGTCTAGGGATTTGTTTTGGTAGGAGGGCCTTTTGACTATGTTAATCCTCCAATGAGCTTGGAGGACCATTCTAAGTTCTGATATGTTCTTCAATTTCTTCCTTCACAGACTTAAAGTTCTTGTCATACAAGCCTTTCATTTCCTTGACTAGAGTTATATCATATATTTCATATGGCTTGTGACTATTATGAAAGTTGTTGTTTCCCTAATTTTGATCTCGTTCTGTTTTCATTTGTATATTGAAAAGCTACTGATTTTTAATTTTTTGGTTTTTTTAATTTTTTTTTGTTTGTTTTACAACTGATTTTTTTATTTTGTTCATTTTTTTGAAGTGTATTTGTATAGGGCAATATGAATGGCCCATATAAACACAGACATAAGAGAACAAACTCTAGCATCATTTCTCACTTTGACTATGTTTGATTTGTTTTGATATTGTGATACATATGCCAGGATAAGGGTAATTTTGAATCCAGACACTTTGCTGAAGGTGTATATCAGCTCTACACATTCTCTGGTAACAATTGGTGAATCACTTAGTGATACTTTAACTACTTCCTTTTCAATTTGTATTTCCTTTATCTCCTTTAGTTGTATTATTGCTGTAGCAGACATGGAGAGAATAGACAGTCTTGTCTTATCACTGAATTTAGTGAAATTGCTTTAAGTTTTTCTCCATTTAATCTGATGCGGATCAGCTTGCTGTATATTCCATTTATTGTGCTTAGAAATGGGCATTTTCCCCCTGATGTTTCCAAGAGTTTTATCATGAAGTGGTATTGAATTTCAGTGGAGGATTTTTCAGCATCTATTGAGATGACTACGTGTGGTTTCTTTTTTCAGTTCACTTATATAGTGGATTAAATTGATAGATTTTCATATGTTGAAGCATCCCTACATCCCTGAGATTAAAACCTTCTTCATCTTTGTTAGATGATGTTTTTATTTTGTTCTTGGATTCAGTTTACTAGTATATTATTAAGTACTTTTGCATCAAAGTTTATAAAAGAAATTAGCCTAAAGTTCTATTTCTTTGGTGAGTCTTGTGGGGTTTTGGCATCTCATCAGTGTTATTGTGACCTTACAGTATGGCAATGTTCCTTCTGTTTCTATCTTGAGGAATAATTTGTGGAGTGTTGGTATTAGCTCTTGTTTGAAAGTCTGGTAGAATTCTCTACTGAAGCCATCTGGCCTTTGATTTTTGGTGGGTCGGTTGGGTAGGAAGGAAACTTGTAACAACTGCTTCTATTTCTTTAATGGTTAGAAAACTATTTAATGCTTTACCCATCTTGATTTTTACTTTGGTAAGAAGAATCTATCAAGAAAATGTCCATTTTGTTTAGGTTTTCCTACTGTATTCATTTCCATACTATCTTTCTTCCTGTTAGATTGGGTAACTGTTTGTCTACCATGTTTTCTCAAAAACTAGCTCTTGATTTCATTGCTTGTGATATTTATTTATTTCTAATTTCTTGATTTCAACTCTGGAGTTTGGTTATTTTCAGTCATCTACTCCTCTTGGGTGTGTTTTCATGTTTTTTTTGTTTTGTTTTTTGTTTTTTTTTTTTTGTTTTGTTTTGTTTTGTTTTTTGTTTTTTTGGTTTTTTTTTTTTTTTTTTTGTTTTTGTTTTTTTTTGTTGTTGTTGTTGTTCCAGAGCTTTTCGGTTTACCTTCAAGTTGATAGTATAGGATATCTCCAATTTCTTCATGAAGGTACTCAGTCTACAGACTTTCCTCTTAGGATCGCTTTCATTATTTCTCGTCACTTTTTCTGTGTTGTGCTTTCATTTTCATTGAATTCCATCCATAGTATTGATTTCTTTCTTTATTTCTTCCCTGACACAATAGAGAGTTGTTCAGTTTCCATGAGTTTGCTGGCTTTATGTTGTTTCTGTTGTTATTAAATTCCAGTTTTAATCCATGATTGTATGACAATAACATATTGCAGATGATGGCCTTATCTGGCATCAGTGGGAGGAGAGACCTGTGAAGTCTTGATGCTCAAGAGTAGGATAATGCCAGGGTGGTGAGGTGGGAGTGTGTGGGCAAGTTGGGGAGCAACCTCATAGAAGCAGGGGGGAGGGGGTTTGCAGAGGGGAAACCAGGAAAGGGCTAACATTTCAAATGTAAATAAATAAAAATCCAATAAAATGTGGGTTATTGTGATTTTCTTTTATCTGTTAAGGTTTGCTTTGGTCAATTTTGGAGAAGGTTCTGTGAGGTACTGAGAAGACAGTATATTCTTTTGTACTAGAGTGAAATGTTCTATAGATATTGGTTAGGTCCATCTTTTTCTTAAGATTAGTTCCATTATTTTTCTGTTTAGTTTCTATCTCAATGATCAGTCCATTGGTGAGAGTGCGGTGTTGAAGTCTCCCATATATTAATGTGTGGTGTTCAATCTGTGATTTGAACTTTGAAACATTACTAGTTTCTTTTACAAATGTGGGTGTCCTTTTCATTTGTGGCATAGGTGTTCCAAATTGAGATGTCATCTTGGTGGGTTTTTTCCTTGGATGAGTATGAAATGTCCTACCATTCTCTGTTGATTAAATTCAGTAAATAAGTTTATCTTATTAGAAATAAGAATGGCTACATCAACTTGCTTCTTGTGTCCATTTCTTGAAGGTACTTTTTTCCTCCTTTACTCAGAGCTAATGTCTATTTTTTTTTTTGCTGAGGTGTACTTCATGTGTACAGCACAATGATGTATCTTGTCTTTGTATCCTTTTATTAACGTGTGTCTCTTTATTGAGGAATTGAATTGAGTCTGTGTTGCATGCTGGACTGTTTGTGTTTGTGTGGGTATGCTTCCCTTCTTTTGGTTTTGCTGATGTGTGTGTGTGTGTGTGTGTGTGTGTGTGTGTGTGTGTGTGTGTGTGTGTATTGCCTGTGTTTTCTTTGGTGTAGCTAGCCTCTTTGGGTTGGAGTTTTCCTTCTAGTACCTTCTGATGGTCTGTATTTGTGGATAGATAATGTTTATATTTGGTTTTCACATGAAATACCTTACTTTCTTCATCTATGGTAATTAAAAGTTTTGGTGAGCATGCAATATAGGCATAAGTCTTTCTCTTAGGGCCTGCGAAGTATTTGCCAATGACCTTCTGCCTTCTAGAATCTCTGCTGTGAAGTTGGTCATACTTCACATGGATATGCATTTTGTATGGTACTTGATGTTTTTCCTTCAAGCTTCTAATATCCTCTGTTTCTTACATACAGTTTGTGTTTTGATTATTATGTGCCTGGATGATTTTATTCTTCTCTAATCTATTTTGTTCTATAAGCTTTTTGTAAGTTTATGGCACTTATTTAGGTTGGGAAAGTTTTCTTCTCTGATATTTCAAAAATTTTTCTGGGCCTTAGAGCTAGTCTTCTCCTTCTATTCCTATTACTCTTAAGTTTTGTATTTTCATAGTGTCCCAGGTTTCTTGGATATTTTGTCAGAAACACCTCTTAGATTTTATATTTTCTTCAATTTATATATCGATTTCATCAATCATATATTCTACACCTGATATTCTCTCTTCTACCTCATGTGTTCTGGGCTGATGCTCACACCTTTAGTTTCTGCTCACTTCCCCAGGTTTTCTGTTTCCACAATTGTGTTTTGGTGTTGTTGTTCTTGTTGGTTTTGTTTTGTTTTTTGTTTGTTGTTTGTTTTGATTTTATTTCCATTTTTAGGTCTTGAGCAGTTTTATTCATTTTCTTCACATGTTTGAATTTTCCTGTATTTCTTTAAGTAATTCATTCATTTTCTCCTTGAAGGCTTCTATCATCTTTGTAAGATTGGATTTAAGGTGATCTTCTTGTGAGTTAGCTGGGATAGGATATCAAGGCTTACTGTAGTAGGTAGTTGGTCTCTTGGAGGTGCTATAGTGGCCCAGCTCTTGTTATTTGTGGTCTTCTAATATCCTTTACCCATCTGATTGTTTCTGGTTTTGGCTGGATCTTTCTGGTGACAACAGAACTGAGCAGACCTCAGTCTTAGGTCTGACAAGAAAGGCCAAGGAATAGCACGCTGCTCACTTAGGTTGTGTGTTCCCCAGGTGGACCCTGCCTGAAGGGAATCAGTGCAGTGGGGTATAATCTGGATGATCCTGGGGACCAGCAAGCCTAACAATGAATCTGGGGGCAGTGGAAAAGGACAATTATCCACTACTTACTGTGTTTTAGGTGGAACTGGATGGCAGGAAATAGTTGGAGTGGGATCTAATATGTGTGTTCCTAGGGCCACTGGATGTTCCTGGGGGCCAATAGGCCTCCCCTGGAGGAAAGTCTGTGGAGATGGGGATAGGAGCAGTGAACAGCTCACCTCTGCTGGCTCTATCCCATATGCATCTGGAAGGCATGCACTATGTAATTATTATTATTATTATTATTTGGGCACTAATCCTCTTTGCAATTATACATGTTGCTGAGGATAGCATGCTCTCATTACTTTCTCTATATCATCACTCACAGTAATGGAGCCTATGTTACTTACATAGTTTAACATTTTCTGCTATGCCAAGTTTAAATTTCAATACCCAGTTCCTTATCCTAAATAATCCAAGTAATCCCAATTCCATTTGACCACAGTAATAGATATTCATATGAATTTCCATCATCTTTACCACTATTATTTAGCCATAATTTCAACTAACCTAGATCACTTTAATCACAAAGAACAAGAGAAGAGCTTTTCTCAGTAATATCACCATCAGCATATTTGATTATATGAATAACAATATATTTAAAGCTAGAGCTGACTTCCTGATTTAATGCTTGATTCAATTTCCCCTGTAGACCCAGGAGGGAGTTATTTAAGAGATCCCAATTAGGAATGATTTGAATTAATTGGAGCAACATAATGTACACACTGCATTGCATTCCCAATTAAGTTGGAAAGAAACAGAAGAATTCTGCTGACAGCATTTCTTTATTGTGCTAATAGTCATTATTTACGTATCATCAATTCTTTATCTAAAGTATTTTGTATCTTCTGAAAACAAAGAGGCATTAGAAAGAGACAAAAGTAACAATGAGTAATAAATAGTGTAAGTTAAAGATGATTGGAAAGCATGCTAGAAATTCATGAAGCCTCAAAAACCTAATACAGAACTGAAAAGTATAAGAATTACTGCCAATGCTATGATTAAATAAGAAACAATTTTATTGAGCTTTAGTTTATCTTGTCTTGATATTAATACTAAAATATATTGTGAGGCATATAAGGATTCTCTCAGTGTTTAGATTAGGTTTAGACTTAGGGGTATAAAGCTTTAATATTGCATTTCAGAATGGTAAATGTTTTTCTCATAATGGGACCAATGGTTTTGAGTCTTAAAACTTTAATTTCAAACTACTATGCTACTTAAAAACTGACTTTGTGTGGAACTTCAAGTTAATTGCTTTTAGTTTTGCTGGTTTTCTTTACATAATATGACATATGTTCATATTGTTTACTTTGGGAGATGCTTAAATCACAGAATAATGTGGTATTAGGTAGTTATTTTGCCATATCAAAAATAACAATATGACTTAATTGTTCTGAACACCGTATTTTCTAGAAGTACATATCTGCCACAACATAGAGAACAGTGATGTATGTGCCTCTCATTTAACTCATGAGCAGTGTTAAGAAAGCAAAGTTCTGTTATCAAATATTAGTCTCTCAAGTGTGTGTGTGTGCGTGTGTGTAAACATTCCAGAGAGAGAGAGAGAGAGAGAGAGAGAGAGAGAGAGAGAAACTTTATACTTAGAAAAAAATAGATTCTCCCATGGGATATAATTACCCATATGTTACCCATGTAAACAGAGTAGAAAAAATTTAAAAGATGCTCTGAGATTGTAGATTGTTTATCCAAAGATTAAATTGTTAGTTTATACCTAGTTCACATATGAACAGACGAATTTCTCTTCCAGATGACCTACATGGCAAGTCAGTTTCAACAGCTACAAAATGGTTTTCTCATTAATCACAAAACTCATTTTTAAGAAGTCAATAGGATAGGGGTTGGGGATGTAGCTCAGTGGTAGAGCGCTTGCCTAGCAAGCGCAAGGCCCTGGGTTCGGTCCCCAGCTCCAAAAAAAAAGGGATAAAATTTTTCCAAATTTTAGCCGTAGCCAAAATTATTCATCTCACCAATTGACCAGTAGTGATTGTTACTGATATGTTTCCTCACTTAAGCAGAATACAAAATCCTATTTCTGATGGTAAATGAAGTTGCCCTATATCCACGAAGCTATTATGGTTTCATTGCAGGCAGTTTTGTGAGGCAAGTACCCAAACTAATGAAGTCTAATTTCCTGCAGATTAAAAAAACCGAAGTGATAAGACATCGCTGATGTTAGGTAAAGAAACCCTGTACATAGCACATTTATTCTGTTAAATTGCTTGTGAACACACGAGCACGTGGGTGCAGACCAAAAGAGCCACTGGCATTTTGCTCCAGTGGGAGGCGTGGGGTATGTAAAATTCAGACTGAAGTCTCTCTGTCATTTTAGGCCCTTCAAGCAAAAGCCCCGTGGACAGTCTCATTTCAAGATTAACTTAAAACATTGCAGCAAACATATGAGAATATGTAACTATCGCAAATAGGAATTTGAACAATGTCTGTAACCTTTAAAACCACTGCAAGAGTATGCTTTTTAAAACCTGGGTAACCAGAGTCTCCCTGGAACAAATGAACAATATAAGGGTATTCATTCTTTAAAACATTCCACCTGCGAGTTTACAATATTAAGAAGCATCAGTGGAAAAATCAATAGTTAGCGTACTGCGAGTATCAGTTGGTTCAGACAGTGTGGGGCTATAATAAGTCTTAAAAAGCACATTACTGCTATCATAAACCATTAAAGTTGGTTTATAACCAGGGGGAAAACCCTTTAAAATCCCTCTCTGCTACAATTCACAAGTCGTTTGTTAGAGTCTTAACCGCCCTCAGCTTTGCCTTGGGCCATTAACTAACAAACCAATCATTAACTGCTAGTAATGACCATCTTCCCAGGGATTATTGCTTAATTGAACTCTTGTACAGGACCCATTATTTTCAGAGTTGTCAAAATAACTGTGTAATACCCCATTTTTCTGTGATATGAGCACCTCCCCAAATAAACAATATGAATGTCAGAGGCATTAAATTGCTCACTGTCTATACTATTTAAAATACATTACTTTAATGACCAATTTTGATATTTCAGAAGAATGTTCTCAATTTGTTCATTCTCCTGAGCATATCTGCCCTGTGACTTAGATGTAAAACTAATGTCTATTTTCCTTCAGTCATATATAAAATATCAAGACATTTATATTAGTAAGCTGTGTTATATATTCATCTGAGTAAGGCACATTTGATTATTAACGTTCCGCTCCTGAGAAACAAGGCACCGTTGCTTGTCTGTTGCCATGGAAATAAATTAGAAAGGATAACCTGCCTACTTATCAATTTTTATTAATGCAATCAGCCTACCTGCTTAACTCATAAGTAACAATAGCATATTGAAAGTAAACCAATAAAGCATTCAAGCTCTAGGGGTGCCAGTTAAAGTAAATAGGACAGAAAATTGCTGAAATAAAGAGTCTGAGTTATGTGTCATAGTTTTGATGGGCCCCATTAATATTACAGGATAAACAATTCTGCCATTTGCTAGGGCTTCAAGGGTAGAATTACCATCAGTTAATGTCTATGGAGAGGAGGAGAAGCAACTGAAACTAGAACTCAAAGGGATCCACTAAAATGCAGTGGCCTTCCCACAGTACAGAGACGACTTAGAAGAACAAATGTTGAAATGTGGAACTAAAGGAATCTCAACCTGTTAGTCGTTCAGTGTGGCAGGTTTGGCTCTGTTGTTTGGGGGTGATCTTAAATTAAAATTTTTCTCTGTATGTCTTAAAAGAGTAAATCTTCTTCAACAAATGCATTACCAGTCATAAGATCAAAATTATATGCTGTAAAATAAAATATAATCTTTTAAAGAACTACAGACATATGTTTAGTCATTAAGAAAGGTCTAATAGGGTTCGGATAAAGATTGATTTGTTCTTTCTTTCAGACTAACTCCACGATCAATGCTTACAAATGAATAAGATTTATCAAAATATTTTAAAGAAGACAAACATGTTTGTTTTACATATGAAAATAATAAAAACACATCTAATCCTTAATAAATAGTAAATATTTGATTACAAAACAACAGAGCAAAACAAGTCTAATATCTGTAAAATAATGTTCATGATTTAGTAACAACTATCTAATAAAAATAGGAACAA